>NW_022436963.1:20153467-20172189 GCF_009761245.1 Sapajus apella
ACACACACACACACACACACACACACACACACACACACACACACACAGAATCATGACATGGAAATTTCTCTCTCCAGATAGCTCCTGAACTCTTATAAAGAGTGGAAGGAGTAGGAAGATTAGAACTGTTTTACAGGAGAGAATCAGTCAGATGGTATAAGCCTTGGTCTTTTAACGAGATTGCCCACATAGAAGGAATCACACGTGCCGAGGGTCTCAGGGAAAGCATGCCCTTTTTCGTGACTTCTAGTTGCACAAGAAAGGTGGTCCTAACGCTTCCAGTGGCTATTCAAACCCTGAAGTTGGGCAGGATTCCACAAGCCATGATTTAATGAGGCCATTTGGGTTGTATTAGCTATTTATTAATCGAAGTACGGCCAAAGATGTTTTCTTCCCTGCCTGAGAGCTGCCTTTCTAGTGACATTCAATCCTCAGGAGAGAAGCAGCCAGCTGGGTGCTCTTTGGCTTGGAGTTGGGGGCTGAATGATCAAATTTCACCTTTGGCTGCCATCATCTGGGCAAGGTGCATGACTGGATCTGAAGGCCTCACCCCTGCACTGAAGCACCTACCAGCACTGTATCTTTCTACCGGACTTCTCTGCAGCAGCCTGATGCTGTTCCTCAGCCTGCCCCTTCCTGATGGACAGGGGCCAGGGGTAGATTCCACCTCCTCTGAAGTCTATTTGCTGTTTTAGCAGTAGCACACTCTGGCTAAGAAAGCAGTTTCAGTCCCCGACTACCTTCTCTCATGCCCCTGTTACTCTAATCACCAGCTGGGTGGCCTTAGGCATGTTTTTTAACCACTGTGTCCTTGTCTAGAACAGAGGACAATAATACAATACCTACCTCACGGGTTTGCTGGGAGGGTTGGGAGGCATAATGTACAAAAGAAGCACACAATATATACTTTAGGGCCAGGCGCAGTGGCTCATGCCTGTAATCCAGCACTGTGGGAGGCCGAGGCGGGAAGATCACAAGGTCAAAAGATCGAGACCATCCTGGCCAAGATGGTGAAACCCCGTCTCTACTAAAAATACAAAAATTAGCTGGGTGTGGTGGTGCACGCCTGTAGTCCCAGCTACTCGGGAGGCTGAGGCAGGAGAATCACTTGACCCCGGGAGGCGGAGGTTGCAGTGAGCTGAGATCGTGCCACTGCACTTCAGCCTGGTGACAGAGCAAGACTCTATCTCAAAAAAATAAAAAAATAAAAAAAACAATAATAATATGCTTGACCCCCAATTAGCACTCAATACATATGGTCTATACCAATATATACTGTTGACCTGTTGGCTACTGAGGCTTCCCATTTGTATACCCAACAGTGCACTATTTGATATGTTCTTATTTCTAGGTCTTTAAACACACACATACAAATACACACACACACACCCACACACACACTGCTCATTTCTTCCATCCACAGAGCTTACAATTAACACTTCATTATGCCATATGTTCATGTCCTCTGTAATCCATATGGGTCTTAGAAAGAGATGTTAATTACATAATTCTGATCAGCCTGTTAGGCAGCCAAATTAGTCTATGTAAAATATTTTACCCATCAAAACCTGACTCCCCCGCTTCCCTCCTACTATTTTCCATTTTGTTTCCACTTACCTGCTCAAGTGAAAAGCCTCGAGTCGCACTTGATCCTTGATACCTTTCCTGGCCTTCTCTAACGTGAATGTACTTTTATGTTCCAAAAGTAAGTATCATAGATCCTATCTCCAAAATATATTTTGAATCTGTCTACCGTGTCATCTCTACTGTTATCACTTTAGCTAAATGCTCTCCCCGGGCCACAAGAACAGCTTCTGATCAGTCTCCCTGCTCTCAACTCTTACAGGCAGAATGACTTAAAAATAAATGTCAACTCACATCTCTCCCTCTGTATTTGTTTTCCATTTGCTGCTGTAACAAACTGCCTCAAACTTAGCAGCTTAACACAACAAAATTGATCCCCTTACAGTTCTGCAGGATTGGAGCCTGACATGGGTCTCACTGGGCTAACATCAGGGTGTCAGCAGGGTTGTGTTCCTCCTGCGGGCTCCAGGGAAGAAGGGAAAATTGCCTTTTCCAGCTTCTAGAAGCCCTCCACACTCCATGGCTCAAGGCATGCCCGATCTATCTTCAAAGCCAGCAACATGGCATCTCTGGCCCCACTTCCCTTATATCTCCTTCTCTGACTCTTTCCTGCCTCCCTCTCCCACTTTTAAGGAAATGATGAACTGAGATCTGACCAATGAGAACAATCCGGTGAAGAAAAAAGTTTTCCAGACAGAGGCAAAAGTTCTCTGGTGGATGGAGTGTAAGGCCCATTTCTGATTTTACTGGGCTCACATGGATAATCCAGGATAATCTCCTTACTTTAACGTTAGTTGGTTGGGGACCTTAATTCTATCCACAACCTTACTTTCCCTTTGCCATGTAACCTAACCGGTTTACAGGTTCCAAGGATTTGGATGTGGACATCTTTTGCAGGGAGGAGGAAGAGACATTCTACTGACAACACCCTACTTACAATTTCATGGGAATAAAATCCCTCTCCTGCTAAGGTCTAGGAGGCTGATCTGATCTGTGCCTCCCTGCACCATGCCCTACTTCTCTGAGTGCTTGGATTATCACCCCACTTCTCTCACGACGCTACAGCCATATTGGGGTATTCTCTCTGTTTCTAGAATACTGACAGCTCATTTACCTCTGCCCAGGAGGCTCTTTCTCTTGCTAGATTCATCTCTGATTAGGTCTCAGTCTAAGCAGCGCCTCTTTGAATGCTCTCGCCTGACTGCCAACCCCCTTCCATTCACATCCCCAGTCTCTATGACATCACCCAGGTTCATATCCTTTGAAACACTTATCACTGCCTAACATCACCATACTTACTGACTTCTTTACTTGCTGCTTATCTGTCCCTCACCTCTGGTGTGTAAGCTCCATGAGGGCAGGGCCTAGAACATGGCCTGGCACATAGCAGGTGCTCAATTAATTATTGTGGAATAAATTCTTACTACTGCGAGGCTATCTTCAGGCCATGATGTTGTAGGTAGTAGCCTTGCATGGTGATCTCATTGAGGTTAAATATAATTTATGAGTTGGTGCTACTGAAATGAGTCGGGATGCCTGAAATGCAGTTTCTAAGACATAGTCACGTAAGAGGATAGAGACTCTTGCAACTTAATCTGCCACTGATACCACAGGATTGATGCCATTTTTTGCATCAACTATGCAAAAGAAAGTCTTGCATTTTTGCTACTCGTTTGTCCAGATGCCCTCTACTGCAGTAAAGGCAAGATTCAGATAGCTTTTCCCATGCTGAGTTGATGCAGATGAACATTTACTATAAGGCAAAGCTAGTTTGTCCACGGGTGGTTTGGTGAATCTCACTAGAAATTCAAATCCAATAAATGAACTAGATAGAGGCCATCAAACTTTTCTCAAAACTAATAGTTTTAAACCAAAGCTTTTAATGTAATGTGAAAAAAAACAAACCACAGTAGTCCTGGGAAGGCAAATTCAATATGAAGGCATTAAAGATGCATACCAAAAACTAACCTCATTTTGGTTTAGGATTTTCCGGTATTCCGTGCTCCGTGCAAGAATGGTGACTCGAATTTTTCCATCCTGTAATCAAAATGAAATAGCAAAATAACACTGTAAATGTCTGGGTAGATGAATGAACATCTGAAACTAAAATGTAATTTCACAAAGAGAGGAAACTCAACCAGGATACATTAATGAACTATTCTTTTTTAGCCTGATTCCTTCACCATTCTCAGGGAATAAAAATATATCCACTTTAGCTACTGAAGGCAAAAACCAGCTCATCACATTATCTGTTTGGCTGGGTGGGTGAATTTCTTGGCAGGGGTTGTGTAGGTTAGATGAAGATGTAGGGAGGTGAGGGGGATACAGCCAATGAAGGGGGAAAGGAAGGCAGGAGGAAGCATTCTTATAATATTCCTTATCTTCTCTTTCATAGGTTTTTGACGCCTGGTTTCAGAGGACTCTAGGTCAGAAAATGTTTTTGGTTTTTTTAGGGGGACAGACTCTTGCTCTGTCACCCAGGCTGGTGTGCAAAGGCATAATCGGGGCTCACTGCAGCCTCTGCCTCCTAGGTTCAAGCGATTCTCATGCCCCAGACTCCTGAGTAGCTGGATCTGCAGGTGCATGCTACCACATCTGGCTAATTTTTGTATTTTTTGTAGAGATAGAGTTTTACCATGTTGGCAAGGCTGGTTTTGAAATCCTGGACTCAAGTGATCCACCTGCCTTAGCCTCCCCAGAAAATGTTAACACAAAAACACAGTCTCCTGATTATTTCTGTTTCTGAAAAGATAGTATTGATTTTTATTAGGGAAGAAAACTCAAGCCCACCTCAGAATCCACAGTGTATCCATTACCTTGGGTCCTTCTTGTGTGATGTTTAGTCTGTGTAGCACATGCTGGGAAAATGCCCTGAATAGTCCAGTATTTTGACAGCCAGATATCTAAAATAAAAACACCAGTTCATATTACAGTGAATACTCTGTATTGTAATTTAAGACACTGTCAAATTACATACAAATGTTATCTTAAAATCTATCAAGAATAATATCTGTAAATATAAATGCTAATTGTGCTTACCAGAGGAGTATTATAGAACAGCCCATACCTCATACGGGGGAGTAATGAAAAAACAGCTTCTTTAAAACACACCTAAGAACAAAGAGATATTAAAAGATAAGAGGATGCAATTTGCACCCTTCACACCAAAATAGCACTTATAATTTTGAAAAATAGATTTTAATTAATCTCCATGTTGCAGTAAGATTGAATAGCACACTATTTCAATCAAAGAGAACAGAATTCATATTTTTGGAAAAATTATAGAAAAAAGTTTTCAAAGGCTGCATGATTAACAACACTGAGGATTCTAATTATAATAAAGGAAATTCAGAAATCAGTGGTGATGGCTAATAGGAGCTCATAATAAATGTTTATGAGCGAGTCATCTGCACACAACAGATATTCATTCAGACATTTCAGGAAAATTTCCAGTACCCTTTTAGAATCATAAGTTTTCAAATGTATAACGTCATAATCAGTAAATGCATTCCATGTGTCAGAGAATAGGTCACCATATCCGTAAGAACTCTGAAAGTAGAAACAAAACAAGGTATTAGGGCAATAAAAGCATACAACATGACTTTTCAAAGATGCAACAAAACACCTGAATTTGCCTGTTAGTGTTAAAAACTAACAATCCTACACGAGTTCATAAAATCCATACAGACAAAATGGATCTTCATCTTGGGCCTGAGCAAATGCCTAATCTGATGAAATATCATCAGAAATAATTATCACAGTTATAATCTTAGCCATTAACAATGTTTCATTTTTCTACCTTCACTCTTTTTCTTCTCACATCTTTGAAGCTGTAATTCAGGGTTTCTTCCTGTAAACATCTTACCTAAATTATTCATACAACACATACATATGTCACCGTTTGTACACACTCTATTATGTTCAGTGTGCAAAAGCCATCACAGTGAATGAAATATGCTTTGGAAAAAAATTTCAGAACAAGAAAATGGGTTGAAGGTTTTAACATTGGCCAGGCATGGTGGCTCATGCCTATAATCCCAGCACTTTGGGAGGCCAAGGCGGGCAGATCGCCAATATGATAAAACCCCATCTCTACTAAAAAATACAAAAATTAACTGGGCATGGTGGCATGTGCCTGTAATCCCAGCTACTGGGGAGGCTGAGACAGGAGAATCAATCGCTTGAACCAGGGAGGCAGAAGTTGCAGTGAGCCAAGATTGCGCCATTGCACTCCAGCCCGGCAAACAAGAGCGAAACTCCGTCTCAAAAAAAAAAATAAGAGTTTTAACATTAAAAATATAGACTGGTCAGTAGCTCATGCCTGTAATCCCAGCACTTTGGGAGGCAAAGGTGGGAAGATTACTTGAGCCTTGAAATTTAAGGCTGCAGTGAGCTATGATCATGCCGTATACTCCAGCCTGGGTAACAGAGCAAGACCTTGTCTCTAATAAAATAAAACTTTATAATGTATGTAATTCTATGAAATGTCCCCCCACCCATTGACTAGTGAATAAAAAGTGACAATTTCACACTAATATTAATGGTGTCAATAACACCTTTATATAATATAACAACAATAGCATCCTGCACGCTTCCTGTACTCCAGGCACTGTTCTGGGGCACTTGACATTATTAGTGCACATTAAGCCACCCACAAGCCTAATGAGTAGATAATATCATTTTCACTGTTTTGTAGATGAGGAAACTGAGACACAATTTTAAGTCATTTGCCTACATTGCAGAGTAGTTGAGTTACAGAGCTGGGATTCAACCCAGCCTGTGCTGCCAGCTCCATCTGACAGCTGCTTCTCAGTGGGAACTAGTTCTTTCTAGCATATTTACCACATGCATTTTTATTTTAATTTTATTTTATTTATTTTTTGGAGATGGAGTCTTGTCCTGTCGCCCAGGCTACAGTGCAGTGGCATGACCTGGGCTCACTGCAACCTCCACCTCCCAAGTTCAAGCAATTCTCCTGCTCCAGCTGCCCAAAAAGGTAGGATTACAGGTGCACGCCACCATACCCAGCTAATTTCTGTATTTTTTGGTAGAGACCGGGTTTCACCATATTGGCCAGGCTAGTCTCAAACTCCTGAGCTCAAGTGATGGGCCCACCTCGGCCTCCCAAAGTGCTGGAATTATAGGTGTGAGCCACTATGCCCAGCCTCATTTCTTTTTTGAAAAGTAGTTAATTATGAGCTCCATCAGCTAAGAGGAGGAAGATCAATTAATTTTTAAGTGGTTTCACTTAGATTAAAAAATTCAGCCAGTAGAATTCAGAAATACGCATTGCAGCATTACATTCAAGATCTATAGTTAGTTATACATTACATTCATTATGTTCATGTCTTTTTACCTTTATGGCATTCTTTTCTCAGATTTTAAAAATTTTACGTGGCACATATTAGTTATTTCAAAGTTATTGAGATCTGTTAGATGTAATGATTAAAAAAAAAAAAAAAAAAAAAAAAAAATCCTTCCTTCAATGTTCCTCCAATGCCATTCTAAGAAAGGCCCTTCTCAACACCATCTAAAATGAAAGGTCCCTGTTCTGGCTCAATAATAAATAAAGGACAATTAAAAGAAGTGATTCTAGACAGTTTCCTGAGATAAAATACTTCAGATAAAATAAGATGTTTGAAAGGAAATTTTAATAATGAAATACAGTAATCCTGACTGATCCTTCCTCAGGGAAGTCACACATTATTTAGTAAGAACCACCTCCGGAAGCTTCTTTTCCATGTTCCCCAAATCCAAATTATCTACCAAGAGGGAAGGAGGGGCTTCTTCCTACACTCATGTTGAAGAATATTTGGATAGTCTTCAAGACGACACAAGATCTCCTTTAGTATGTCTCAAATTTAAACATGCACATAATCTATGACTTAGAAATTCACTTACAGGAATCTGTCCTACCGAAATGCTAGGATAAGCATGTGAAGATACAGGTATATTGAAAGGACATATGTACTTGTAGTCACATTTCAGTAAATAGCAAAGAACTGAAACAAAACTAAATGTGATATGGGGACGGGAAATGAATGCATGCACTGAATAAGGGATCCAACTTCCAAAACATCTATTGAATAGAACACCACGTGACACCTACAGCAAGTATAGCCCTAAATGTACTGACTTAGAAAGATGTTCTGGAGATAATATTAAGGTGGCAGTATGAGACAGAGAGTATATTTTCCATAAGAATATAAACATATTGGCCAGGCATGGTGGCTTATGGCTGTAATCCCAGTGCTCTGGGAGGCTGAGGCAGGAGGATCACTTGAGGCCAGGAGTTCAGGACTGTATCTGTCCACTTTCACGCCACTGATAAAGACATACCCTAGGCTGGGAAGAAAAAGTTTAATTGGACTTAAAGTTCCACATGGCTTGGGAGGCCTCAAAATCATGGTGGGAGGTGAAAGGCACTTAAATGGCAACAGCAAGAGAAAATTAGGATGAAGCAAAAGCGGAAACCCCTGATAAACCCATCAGATTTCCTGAGAGTTATTCACTACCACGAGAATAGCATGGGAAAGACCGGCCCGGTGATTCAATTACCTCCCCTTGGGTCCCTCCCATAAAACACAGGAATTCTGGAAGATAAAATTCAAGTTGAGGTTTGGTGGAAACACAGCCAAACTGTATCATTCTGCCCCTGGCTCCTCTAAATTTTGTGTCCTCACCTTTCAAAACCAACGATGCCTTCCCAACAGTCCCCCAAAGTCTTAACTCATTTCAGCATTAACCCAAAAGTCCACAGTCCAAGTCTCATCTGAGAAAAGGCAAGTCCCTTCCGCCTATGAGTCTGTAAAACCAAAAGCAAGCTAGTTACTTCCTAGATACGATGGGGGTACCAGTACTGGGTAAACATAGCCATTCCGAATGGGAGAAATTGGCCACAACAAAGGGGTTACAGGGTCCACGAAAGTCCAAAATCTAGAGGGGCAGTCAAACTTTAAAGCTCCAAAATGATCTCCTTTGACTCAAGGTCTCACATCCAGGTTACGCTGATGCACAAGGTAGGTTCCCATGGTCTTGGGCAGCTCTGCTCCTGTGGCTTTGCAGGGTACTATCTCCCTCCTGGCTGCTCTGACAGGTGGGCATTGAGTGTCTGCGGCTTTTCCAGGCGCACAGTTCAAGCTGTCAGTGGATCTACCATTCTGGGGTCTGGAGAATGGTGGCCCTCTTCTCACAGCTCCACTAGGGCAACACCACTGTGTGGGGACTCCAACCCCGCATTTCCCTTCCACACTGCCCTAGCAGGGGTTCTGCATGAGAGCCCTGCCCCTGCAGCAAATTTTTGCCCCAGCATCTAGGCGTTTCCATACATCTGAAATCTAGGCAGAGGTTCCCAAACCTCAATTCTTGACTTCTGTGCACTGCACGCTCAACACCACATGGAAGTTGCCAAGGCCTGGGGCTTCCACCCTCTGAAACCACAGGCCCAGTTGTACGTTGACCCCTTGCAGCCACAGCAGAAGTAGCTGGGGCACACAGCACAGGGACCCTGGACACAGCTCACAAAACCACTTTTTCCTCCTGGGCCCCCAGGGGGGAGCTGCTGTAAAGGTTTCTGACATGGCCTGGAGTCATATTCCCCATAGTCTTGAGGATTAACATTAGGCTCCTTGGTATTCATGAAAATTTCTGCAGCTGGCTTGAATTTCTCCCCAGAAAATGGGTTTTTATTTTGTATCGCATAGTCAAGCTGCAAATTTTCTTAACAGCACCTCTTGAATGCTTTGCTGCTTAGAAATTTCTTCTGCCAAATACCCTAAATCATCTCTCTCAAGTTCAAAGTTCCACAAATCTCTAGTGCAGGACCAAAATGCCACGAGTCTCTTTGCTGAAACAAAACAAGAGTCACCTTTCCTCCAGTTCCCAACAGGTTCCTCATCTCCATCTGAGACCACCTCAGCCTGGATATTATTGTCCATATCACTATCAGCATTTTGGGCAAAGTTATTCAACAAGTCTCTAAGAAGTTCCAAACTTTCTGGCATTTTCCTGTTTTCTTCTGAGCCCTTCAAACTGTTCCAATCTCTGCCTGTTAACCAGTTCCAAAGTTGCTTCCACATTTTCAGGTATCTTTTCAGCAACGCCCCACTCTACTGGTACCCAATTTCTGTATTAGACCATTTTCAGGCTGCTGATAAAGATATACCCAAGACTGGGAAGAAAAAGAGGTTTCATTGAACTTACAGTTCCACATGGCTGGGGAGGCCTCAGAAAAATGGTGGGAGGGGAAAGGCCCTTCTTACATGGTGGTCTAAGGGAAAATGAGGAAGAAGCAAAAGCAGAAACCCCTGATAAACCCATCAGATCTCATGAGACTTATTCACTATCACAAGCATAACGTGGGAAAGACTGGCCCCTATGATTCAATTACCTTCCCCTAGGTCCCTCCCACAACATGTGGGAATTCTGGGAGATACAATTCAAGTTGAGGTTTGGTGGGGACACAGCCAAACCATATCAAAGACCAATCTGGGTACCATAGCAAGATCTTGTCTCTACAGGAAATAAATTTAAATATTAGCCAGATGTCAAATCAGAAGACAGTAACATATATTATATACATAAACGCACACATATAGTATATATATAGATCTATATATAACTATATATATATACTATTATAACATATACATAGAAAAAAAATAGCCAGGTATGGTGGCATGCACCTGTAGTCTTGGCTACTTGGGAGGCTGAGGCAGGACGATCACCTGAGCCCAGGAAAGCAAGGCTGCAGCGAGCTAGGATCATATTCCTGGACTTAAGCCTGGGTGACATATTTGTACTTATTAAAACAAAAAGACTCTTGCAAGGGACTCACACACGTTAATTGCAGTTACCCTTGGGGGAACAGGGAATTGGAGAAGCGGAAGAAGGAGGCTTTTTTAAAAACTTTGCATACTTCTGTGTTGTCTGAACTCATTATAAGCAGGTATTACTTTCATAATTTAAAAAGTAATCATGGCTGAATGCAGTGGCTCATGCCTGTAATCCCAGCACTTTGGGAGGCCAAGGTGGGCGGATCACCTGCGATCAGGAGTTTGAAACCAGCCTGGTCAACATGGTGAAACCCTGTCTCTACTAAAAATACAAAAATGAGCCAGGTGTGGTGGCACACACTGTAATCCCAGCTACTGGGGTGGCTGAGGCAGGAGGATCGCTTGAACCTGGGAGGCGGAGCTTACAGTGAGCCAATATCGGGACATTACACTGGAGCCTGGGCAACACAGCAAGATTCCGTCTGAAAAACAAACAAAATAATCATAAAGCTA
Source organism: Sapajus apella (assembly GCF_009761245.1). NCBI lineage: Eukaryota > Metazoa > Chordata > Mammalia > Primates > Cebidae > Sapajus > Sapajus apella. The sequence continues at coordinate 20,164,339 of NW_022436963.1, forward strand.
TACTACTTCTCAGCATAAGCAAATGTGGAAAGCCTACAGTAATTTCCCCTCTTATTTATTCTGTTTGATAAGAGCGGCCCTGCTGTGCCCAGAGAGGCATCTGAAGATGGGTCCTTCTATGCATGTTTGCAGGTTGGTGGCCTTGCCCATCCCACTGAGGAGGCCACATGCTGAAGGGAGTAAACTGCAGAGTTTTTCAAGGAGGAAAGGGAAGGCCCCATAGGCTTCCTTGTGGGAACTGTTGGGAAAATCACCAAGACATGATCTGTAGTCACAGCTACTACCTCCCTGCTCTTTCCTGGGCAAATTGCTCATCCCAGACCAACAGGACTCCGAGAACACCATCCACTGAGGGGGATTCATGTCACAGTCACCCTGCAGGTGACAGTGCTGCTTAACGTAAGTCCTTACCAACAAAAGAGAAACAGTAGCCACAAAAACCCTTGCTTGGCACCATCCCCATCCAACCTACCATCTTCTGTGGGCCTGAATTCTGGAGTAATCTGGCAGAGTTGCCTGTTCTGAGAACCTGGCTGAGTAAATGGCAAAAGCCTCTTTGACCAAGAGTGCAGGTTTAAAACATATGCACAGGGAGTGGCCAAGGAGAGGGGTAACACCGAGCAGCCACCCTGCTGGGCAACACCCATCCTGCTTATCTGTGCCAGAATTGAAGTCAGACTGCCCTCATGTCTTGTGCTCAGCTGACTGAGTAACCTGGGGTCTTCATGGTGGCTGTGTATCCTACTCCGGCAGGCACAGAGAAGGGGAGGGTTGTAGAAGCTGGCTCACTATAGCTTAGTCCATTTGAGGTAGACGTGGAAAAGTATGCAACAGGTACAAGGAAGCTTCTGGAAGACATCTGATAAACTTTATGTCAACTTAGTCTGGCAACTTAGGTAGAGTCCTCTTCACAGGACTTTAGGAAGATGATAGAGCACTGTGATGTCCAAGCCCAGGTCTGGAGTCAGGCTGCCTGGATGGAATCCTTGGTTCCACCTTCACTGACTACATCATCTTAGAACACTCACCGGCTGCTCAGGCCTCGGCTTCTTGTCTATAAAATAAGCTAATGAAAACTAAAGTACATGAGGGGTCATGAGCATGAAATTAAATAACATCATTTATGTTAATTACAAAATTTAAAAATAGCTTTGCTTAGAAAGGGCAAAACAGCCCCGAGTTAAACATTTAGGGCCTCTCATGGCTGGTGACTGTGGCCTGACTGCACTGACACAAAAAGAAGAAAAGAAAGGAAGTGTTGTTCCCTTTGCTCACAAAACATTTCCAAGAAATGAAACTGTGGTGGCAGCAAAACTGAAATACAAGAGGGAAATGTAAATGCATACAGATGGAAAATGAAAGAAAGTATTAACATGCCAAGAATTACAGTCTCATCAGATGTCAAATCTAACTCAAAGTCTAGGGAGCAGTGACCCTGAAAACCTTTCTACGCAGCTCTACTACAAGCCTCTGATCGGTGAAAAAGGGGTCAGCAAAACTCTCTCCTTCTGCATGAGAATTTGACCTTCTGTTAACTGGCTAACTCGGCTCTCTGGAAATGAAGACAGCTTGTGTCAACCATGTGCCTAGGCAACATTGCTTCTGATCTAAAAAGATGCTTGATAGGTAAATTGCTTCTGCACTGGGAAAGCCATGTTTCAGATTCCCTGAGTCCACTGACTCCTGGAACCTGGCATGTCTTTCAGGGATCCTGGGGCTTTTCCAATGCAGTAGTGTCAGGAGATGTTGGCCCCTGCAGGATATGAGGCTCGTAAGCCAAGGCATTGCCTGTACCTCCCCCAGATGAATCTTGTCTCCTTGCAGCTGATCTGTGCTGTATGAACTACTAGCATGCCCTCTGGAAACACCTGAGGCTGCCCTGCCAGCAAGCTGTGATTCCCTTGCAATGTAATCCTGAATAGTCTCACACCAAGAGCTGAGCATATGAGTGTCTTGTCAGTCCAAATGTTGAGTAGAACATTAGATGACCCCCAGGTGGGTGTTCCAACTTCCCCGTTTAGGCAACCTCTCTCATGTACACTACAAACCATTTATTCTCCTTATTGTAATTGTCACAGTTAACATTCAAAGCACAAGTACTGTGTACCAGGCACTGTGACTGTTCACACACTATATGGTTCATTCTCAAAATGACACCTAGGTAAATGTCATTATCTCATTTCACAGCTGAAGACACTGGGGCACATCTTGGGGTTTCCTCAGCAGGTAGAGGGGCCAGATATGGGAAGAAGTAGGGAAAAGGCAGGCAAAGAGAGAGAAGGAAAAAAAAGACTGCACTAAAAACAAGTAAACAGCAGGTGTCACTCAACAGATGTATTTATGTGCATGCCTAAGACCTGCCCTATAGAGTGAACTGAAACACACAGCATAATTTAGCACAAAGGACATAGTAACGAGGAAGCTGCTATTAAGCAAAGGCAAACAGTAAATGCAAGAGGCCAAAAAGTAAACAGAGGAAAGCACTTCTAACACAGGTTATAGAGGTTGAGCGAATGACAGCCATTTTTTTTTTTTTTTTTTTGAGACAGAGTCTTGCTATTACCCAGGTTGCAATGCAGTGCCATGATCTTGGATCAGTACAACCTCCACCTCCCAGATTCAAGTGATTCTCTGATCTCAGCCTCCTAATTAGCTGGGACTACATGTGTGTGCCACCACATCCAGCTAATTTTTGTATTTTTAGTAGAAACAAGGTTTCCCCATGTTGGTCAGGCTGCTCTCGAAAATCCTGGCCTCAAGTGATCCCAAAGTGCTGGGATTATAGGCATGAGCCACCGTGCCTAGATGAATGGCAGTCTTTCATATATCTGTCGCAGAAGAACACTGAGCCAAAGTCACTGAATCTCTGGCCTTTGGAGCTCCACTCACCTAGAAAGGGAAAGAAACCTTTCCTACTGCCTCATTCTAAAATTCAAAGAACAAAGGTACACACATACCTACGTATCTGCCTATATGTATATGTACATGTCAATGCATGTATATACAGATAAATTCACACCCATCCACATATGTGCAGGTGTGTATGTTTAAATGTATGTGTCTTCGAAAATTCTGTTTCACAAGATGAGAGTCACACACTTATACAAGGGAAAGACAGTGCTGAAGCAGAGAGCACATTCTTACTTACGGTGTCCCACATCACGATGTACACATCAGTACTGAATGAGTTATTAACGTGCTGGGTAATATAAAGATTGATGAAATCACAGAAGTGGTGATACATGTTAACACCTAGTGTTGGAAAACAAAACTACGTTAACACCAAAGAGCACAGGAGTAAGCAAGTTTTATTCAATCCTATCTATTTACAGTTTAAGAGAATTTTGGTTTAAATAAATGGGGACAAAAATAACAGGTATTTTTTCTTTCAAACATGAAATCATCTACATACATAGGTAGTCCTCAATTTACGGTCTGACTGGGTTTCAAAAGTCACTCTAAAATTGGTTATTTAAAATCAGGAATGCATTTTCCCATATATCCCAAGTAACAAGTGATCATTAAGTTCCCAGAAAATAACAAGGTAGGTCTATTTAACTCAAAACTGAGTAAACTACAGTCATGAAGACAATTCATTATTTCTTCTGATTTTATTTATTTTTTTTTATCAGAGGTGGGGTCTTGCTAAGGTAGCATGCACCACCATGCCTAGCTTGATCATTTACTTTTTAAAGTCAACTAAGGGGCCAGGCGCACTGGCTCACATCTGTAATCACAGCACTTTAGAAGGCCAAGGCAGGTAGATCACTTGAGGTCAACAACAGGTAGAGCACAGCCTGGCCAACATGGTAAAACCCCATCTCTACTAAATTAGCCAGGCCTGGTGGTACCTGCCTGCAACCCCAGCCACTCAGAGGACTGAGGCAGGAGAATTTGCTTGAGCCGGGGAGGAGGGGGTTGCAGTGAGCCAAGATCACACCACTGCACTCCAGCCTGGGTGACAGAGTGAGTCTCTGTCTCAAAAAAAAAAAAAAAAAAAAAAAAGTCAATTAAGCAACATCTGTTCATCATGGAAGTACTGGCAATGACGGCAACTAACATTTTGGTAATTTTCATTCCTGTCTCTTTTTTCCCTATTTAATCATTACTTTTATCATTCCTGGAAAAACACTAACCAACTATCATATAAAAGAGGTGAATGTTTTGTGTTCTGATTGAAACGGAAGGAATTCTGGAGTAAGAAGAACTGGGTTGAATTCCAGCATGGCCATTCATGCGCAACATTCTCAGATGAGTTCATAAAGTCCCTAAGTTTTAGCTTCTCTATAGAAATGGGAAATAGTTACCTGAGTGCCAGCTTTATTATGAGAAACCCAAAGATAATACATCTTAAAGTACCCATCCCAGTGCCAGGCACATAAAAAGCCCTGAAGGAAGACTAGCTAGATCCCGCTAGGTCAGATAGAGAGGAGAGGGCTGTGGGTGCCACTATTTGTAAGTTCACATGTCATTCATTAAAAAGAAACAGAACGTGCACCCTCTCCACTTAAGCATGCAGGACCCAGTATTCATCCTGGAAATGTACAAACCTAAAATGGGATGAAATTCCAAGAATGGACACTTAGAGCAAGCATTTTAAAGGTGGGAAAAGTTTGAGTAAAAGAAAAACAGGGACTCTCAAAAGCAGACATCATAAAATATTCTGACTTCATTCCCACAGTGAAAAATAACACTGTGTACCAGAAATAATAGTATAAAAATACTCTGTTTCTTTCAGCCTGGAATCTTAAATGATTGTTTGGAAGGGCTAATTTTTTCACCCAGAAAAATCTGGGCAAAGAATATATTTTCAAATTAACAAGAAAAATAAAGTTCTATCAGAATCCATCCTCTTTTCCCAGGTTAACCATAAGCACACATGAGCTCTTTCATGTAACATTTAGTGAGTTCCTAACAGTTACTGGGGAATGCAACAGGCATAGAACAGTGCTTGGGCTGCAAGAATTTATACACAGAGAAGAAAATGTAAGCTCCATCCTTGAGAAATGTGCCCTCTAATGTGTCTTGATCTGTAGAAGGCTCGTTTTCCTAAGGTATGAGTTAATGAAAAGGAAAACTGAGCCAGGCACAGTTGTTTACACCTATCAACCAAGAACTTTGGGAGGACAAGGTAGGAGGATCACTTGAGCCCAGGAGTTCAAGACCAGCCTGAGCAACACAGTGAGATCTTGCCTTTATAAAAATTTTTTAAAAATGAGGCCGACATACTGGTGCATGCCTCTGGTCCCAGCTACCTGAGAGGCCAAGGTGGGAGAATCACTTGAGACCAGGAGGTTAAGGCTGCAGTGAGCTAAGATCACGCCACTGTACTCCAGTCTGGGCAATAGAGCAAGACGCTATCTCTAAAGAAAGGAAAGGAAAATTGGAAAACAGTACAATTTAGAAGAAAAAAGTAGAGTTATAAATATAGGAAGGAAATGGCACATGTCTACCCTAGCCTATTATTCTCACTTTATATACTTTATTGTGTAGGTACCTGCATAAATTTAATAGCTCACACATATTTGCCACTTTTACAGGCAGATCAGTGTTTTCTTTGCCCCTTTTTAATCTGCATATTTTAAAAATAAGCCAAAACGTGGAACATAGCATTTTTACTTGCTCTTATCTCAAAAACCTAAACTTGTCTGATTTCTGAATTTAATACTTTATAATATAAGAATTATGACTTCAGAAGGCAGAGCACATTAAAACTATGCTCAATAAATTATAGTAATTCTGAAATATTTGTGACAGAGGCTCTCTATATTTCACTGTAAGCCCAATCTCTCATGAATTTTGCTATGATCCAGCACAGTAATCCCTGTCTCACATAATGAGAGAGATAATGTAGTACAATCTGTGTTTCTCCTCTCCAGTGTAACTAGTTCACAAAGTTAAAGCTCTGCTTGCAAGCTGAGAGACAAGCTATAAGTATAAATGAGAAGATAATTTTAATTTTATTTCAATAATAAGTTACAGTGGTAACTTCCAGAAGACTTTTAAGTTCACGGGCCAGACGTGGTGGTGCACACCTGTAATCCTAGCACTTTGGGAGGCTGAGGTGGGCGGATCATAAGGTCAAGAGATCAAGACCATCCTGGCCAACATGGTGAAACCCCGTCCCTACTAAAAATACAAAAATTAGCTGGGCGTGGTTGCATGCACCTATAATCCAGCTACTGGGGAGGCTAAACCAGGGGAATTGCTTGAACTTGGGAGGCGGAGGTTGCAGTGAGCTGAGATTGCACCACAGCACTCTAGCCTGGTGACACAGCGAGACTCTGTCTTAAAAAAAAAAAAAAAAAAAGTAATTTTAAGTTCACTTTAGTCATGGAAATACTATAGAAAGTTTCCAGGGCAGGTCATGGACATTTCTTTCCCACCCATACTATAGACATGGCTTTTGATCTTTCTTTTCCACTGCCCACAGAGTTGTGTTCTGTCTGTCGCCAGACTGGAGTACAGTGGCACAATCTTGGCTCACTGCAACCTCTGCCTCCCTGGTTCAAGCAATTCCCCTGCCTCAGCCTCCCAAGTAGCTGGGACTACAGGCACACGCCACCACACCCAGCTAATTTTTTGTATTTTTTTTTAGTAGAGATGGGGTTTCACCAAGTTGGCCAGGATGACCTCGATCTCCTGACCTCATGATCCGCCCACCTCGGCCTCCCAAAGTGCTATGATTAGAGGTGTGAGCCACTACATCCGGCCCGGCTTTTGATTTTAAACATCTTTTAATGAAAGACAACCTAAATCAAATGATTAGACAAACCAGATGGAGTAAATTTAGTTACAAAAGATATAAATAAGCCTTCTCTAGTCCTTTGATTTTGAAATATCAAATTCTGAAATAAGTCCTTTGATATAAATATGAAAGTTTCTTCTCAAATGCCAAAGGTACAAAATAATGAAAAGTTCAAACTAGTTCAACTCCTTCTTCAGAGAGGAAAGCAAAAAACAAATCTACTCTTTGTCATGCTGCTTCCAAAACATTCATAGAGAATTACTGCATCCAAAAAAAAGAATAAAATCTCATTAACAAATACATAAATAACAGACAAAATAACTCCTCACCTGCATCTAATTTCATGAAATATGTTGGTTTTTCAATGACAATGTCACATTTAGCATCTTGTATAGGTCTGAAGTTGAGCTGAGTATAGCTCTGTAGCTCAGCAAACCTGAAATTATGAATTCGGAGATGACTTCATTTTTTTTTTCTTTTTTCTTTTTTTTTTTTTTTTTTTTTGTCACTTTGCAGTTCTCATATCACTGACAGGGAGATTACTTCAAACTGATTCTCCCAAACTTCCTATTGCAACATTGTAACTTAGGATCTGTTCACTGGGCAGATTTTACTTCTAGTTGGTAGAGACACTCCTGTAACTTGTAAACCTTACTGACATTTATATGGGTTGATATCAATTTTAATGTTAAGCCAAGGAATAGGCCTGGCGCAGTGGCTCATGCCTGTAATCTCAGCAGTGTGGGAGGCCGAGGCGGGCGGATCACAAAGTCAGGAGATTGAGACCATCCTGGCCAACATGGTGAAACCCCATCTCTACTAAAAACACAAAAATTAGCTGGGCACGGTGGTGCATGCCTGTAGTCCCAGTTACTCAGGAGGCTGAGGCAGGAGAATCACTTGAACCTGGGAGACAGAGGTTGCAGTGAGCCGAGATTGAGCCACTGCACTCCAGCCTGCGGACAGAGTGAGATTCCTTTAAAAAAAAAAAAAAGCCGGGCGCGGTGGCTTACGCCTGTAATCCCAGCACTTTGGGAGGCCGAGGCGGGTGGATCCCGAGGTCAAGAGATCGAGACCATCCTGGTCAATATGGTGAAACCCCG
>NW_022436963.1:20172289-20209324 GCF_009761245.1 Sapajus apella
TGGTGGCTTACGCCTGTAATCCCAGCACTTTGGGAGGCCGAGGCGGGTGGATCCCGAGGTCAAGAGATCGAGACCATCCTGGTCAACATGGTGAAACCCCGTCTCTACTAAAATTACAAAAAATTAGCTGGGCATGGTGGCACGGGCCTGTAATCCCAGCTACTCAGGAGGCTGAGGCAGGAGAATTGCTTGAACCCAGGAGGCGGAGGTTGCCGTGAGCCAAGATCGCGCCATCGCACTCCAGCCTGGGTAACAAGAGCAAAACTCCGTCTCAAAAAAAAAAAGACAAGGAACAAAAATGATTTGAAAATTCAGTCTTAGCTGGGCGCAGTGGCTCACACCTGTAATCCTAGCACTTTGAAGGCTGAGGTGGGCGGATCACCTGAGGTCGGGAGTTTGAGACCAGCCTGACCAACATGGAGAAACCCAGTCTTTACCAAAAATACAAAATCAGCCAGGCGTGGTGGCGCATGCCTGTAGTCCCGGCTAATTGGGAGGCTGAGGCAGGGGAATCGCTAGAACCTGGGAGGCAGAGGTTGCATTGAGCTGAGATCACGCCATTGCACTCCAGTCTGGGCAACAAGAGTGAAATTCCATCTCAAAAAAAAAAAAAAAATTCAGTCTTGTGTGCCAAATAGATTGGGAACTGGCCAAAGAAGACATTTATATATTGGGTTGGCTAAATAACCTACCAGAAAATAAGAAGACTCAAAAGATTTCCCTGTGAGGCTCAAAAAGAACAATAAGCCAGAGAAACTCTTGACAGACTTCTTGGATTCTGAGAAAGACAGCATTCCAAGAATCATCTGGCGCCTCAGAAAGACAGCAGAGACAGCTAAGTGTCCCAGAACAAAGGAAATTTACCTCTTGGAAAACATCTCTGGAAGCCACATAGCACAATTTTCTTCCAAACAAAAGAAGACAATCCCAAGCATGTGACAACTGTGAGATATTTAGAGTTAACATAAAGATCATCTCTAACTCTTCTTTAAGATCATACTTCATGTAAAACAAATATCAAAGAGATCCTTTTAAAACACAAGGCCAAAAGAGTGTGGTGGTTTCAAACATGGGTCTACAAACTCTTTAATACCTCTCCCTTCAAAAGGAGGAAGTTAATTCCCTCCCTTTAAGAGTGGGCTGGACCTAGTGACTCACTCTTAATGGGCAGAGTCCAGCAGAACTGATGGCAGGTCACTTCTGGGATTAAGCTATACAAGTACGGTGGCTTCCATCTCAGAGCATCTCAGAGTACTCCCTCAGATGATGTGCTCCTGGGAAAGCCAGCAGCCATGCTGTGAGCAGCAGTAGGGAGGCCCATATGGTTAACACTGAAGTCCCTGGCCAAGAGGAGCCGAAGCTTACAACAACCTGAGTAAGTTTAGCAGCAGATTCCCCAGGCCCAGGTTTGGTCTAGAATTGGCTACAGCCCTGGGCAACTCAGCTGAGCTGCTCCCAAGCCCTGACCCTCAGAAGTAGTGTGAGATAATACATATTTGTATTTTAAGCTGCCAAATTTTAGAGTGATTTGTTATACAACAATAGGTAATAAATACAAGTATACATTAGGGTACACTTTGGAATAACCTGTCATACAGCAATAAGTAACTAATACAATTATGCCCTAGGAAACTACCATGTGGAATCAAATATCAAAACGTACCAGGAATCAAAAAGCCCTCTTGTATGTAGAAACTACCTCCTGTAAAAGTGTGCTAAGTCACACGAGAGGCTGCATTGCAGACTGCAAAATGCCAGACAAATGTGCAGTAGATTATTATTCTGAATGATCTGCAGCCAGGCAGTGAGGCCTCTTTAAATATAAATAAATAAAAAAGTTTGCTCAGCAAGTTTTTTTTTTTTTTTTCAGACAGCTCTGCTTTGTCACCCAGGCCACAGTACAGTGGCGCAATCATAGTTCACTGCAGCCTTGACCTCCTAAGCTTAAGCAATCCTCCTGCCTCAGCCTCCCAAGTAGCTAGGATTACAGGGGCATGCCACCTCACTTAGCTAATTTATTTTTTATGTTTTATTTTTAGAGATGAGGTCTTGCCATATTGCCCAGGCAGGTCTTGAACTCCTGGGCTCAAGTAACACTTCTGCCTTGACCTCCCAAAGTGCTGAGATTTTAGGCATGAGCTGCCATTCCTAGCCTTGGCATGGATGTCTGACCTTAAAAATTAACATTATGTAAGAAACCTGTGTGACTAGACAGGAGTAGCAGGAGCGTTTCTTTAGGATGATGGAACAATTCTGTATCCTGATTGTGGTGTGGTTATATGCACCTACACATGTGATAAAATTTTAATGAGTGCAGGTAATCACGGGACAAACCTGCACAAGTTTAGTTAATGCTACTGTACCAATGTCAGTGTCATGGCTGTGATCATTTTGCCATGGTTATATGAAATATTATCATTACAGGAAGCTCAGGGAATTAGACAATTTACAAGTGCTCCTTGTACTTTGATATGGTTTAGCTGTGTCCCAACCCAAATTTCATCTTGAATTATAGCTCCCATAATCCCCATGTGTCATGGGACGGACCCAATGGGAGGTAAGAGAATCATGGGGGTGGAATTTTCCTGTGCTGTTCTCTAGATCTGATGGTTTCATAAAGGGCAGTTCCCACTGCACATGCTCTCTTGCCTGCCGCCATGTAAAACATGCCTTTGTTCCTCCTTTGCCTTCTACCAAGATTGTGAGGCCTCCCCAGCCATGTGAAACTGTGAGTCCATTAAACCTCTTTCCTTTATAAATTACTAACTCTTGGGTATATCCTTAGAGCAGAGTGAAAACGAATACATACTTTTTTTAAGCTTCTATGAGTCTAAAATTATTATAAAATAATTTTTTTTTAATTCAAAAAGCTAACCAATGATGTTAAAAGTCAGAGTAGCATTTACCTTTGGAGAGGAGGATGGGGGTATGGCCTGGGAGGGAGCCTGATGTGGTGATGATGTTCTATTTTTGGACCTGGGTAAAAGTTACATGGGTGGGTTCACTTTTTTACAATCCAAACCGTACCTTTTTCTGTATGCTTGTTACATATTTTAATATATGTGTACTATTTTTTAAATGTGTTCCCCAAAACACACGCAATAATTGCGAGTTAGTAAAAACAAATCTTTGAGCTGATATTTTTCTTTCATTAGCAAACAGTATTATATTTACCATCATAAAAACATATTTAATTTAGATGCAACTGTCACTTCCCAGAAGCTCATGCCAAATTATATACAAATGAAGAAACATTTTCCATTTGAGAGTCCCATTAGTATCTCCAAGTGACAAAAATAAAGGCAAATATTTCTGAAACAGATATGTTAAAAATATCTTACCATGACTGCAAGGGGCTTTTGCGCTGATCTTCAGACATCAACGTACGGATGTCAAGTTTACAGTGCCCTCCAATTTCACCACTCTGGAAAAAGTCCTCCTTAAATCTGGTGTATAACAAAACATTAAGTTGAGTTCAGAAAACTTCTTCATGACCCAAGCACACGGGTTGTAACTAAAGTGGATTACCAGTTTCCAAACTCAATTTTTAAAAAGAATTTAACTATCGATAATAGAAAATTTCAAAGGTATATGAAAGTAACCGAATCATATCAGGAACCTAATGTACCCACAACCCAACTTTGCAATACAATCAACTGGTGGCCTGAGTCATCTATCCCTCAGCCATTCCCCAACCCCTCTGCTATATTGTCAAAAACAAATTCAAGATATATCCCTTCTGCCAGGCTTGGTGGCTCACACCTATAATCCCAGCACTTTGGAAGGCTGAGGTAGAAGGATCACCTGAGCTCAAGAGTTTGAGACCAGCCTGGACAACATTAAGAGACCCCATTTCTTCAAAAATTAAAAAATTAGCTAAGCCTGGTGGTGTACTTCGGTAGTCCCAGCTACTTGAGAAGCTCAAGTGGGAGCATCACTTAGGTTTGGGAGCCCACAGCTGCAGTGAGCCATGATTATACCACTGCACTCCAGCCTGGGCAACAGAGCGAGACCCTGTCTCAGAAAAAAAAAAAAAAAAAAAAAAAAAAATCCCTGGATCTGAAAATATTTCAGAATTTCTATTAGATGTTAACATTAACCACTTAAATACCTGTCATGATTTCTCTTGATGTTTCTTAAATCAAGGTAAAGATTGGTTGCTCTGCAGTACTGAAGATAACGGGAACACACCAGACTTGAGTCACTCTGAAGTAAGGTTGAGCAAAAGAAAAAAATAACTCCCATTATTAACACAGCAAGAACTCACCCAGACTTGCTAGACATGTTGACAACATGCACACCCTCATGTTCAAACCACATGATGTGGTAAGGAAAGCTCTCCAAAGACTGCATCTGCTGAAGGATAGTTTCTCCTTCCCAGCAGACCCTGGCCAAGCATACTTCTGCCAGCTTCCCACTTTTAAGTTACTACAGAGAACTCCCAAATGCTCTGTCGCCTCAAATTTTAAAGCCAAGAGCTGTATGTGTGGCTCAGTTCAGTCCCCTTTAAAAAAAAAAAAAAAAAAAAAGCACCTAGAACCAGTATTACTACCCCCACAGCTATGTCAAAAAGCAGTTTCCAAAAGCAAGCCAAAAGAAACACGGAAGAATGCACACATAAGAGACATTAAAGGCAGGGAGGGAAGTTTGCCAGTTTTAATAAGGGTACTTTCTGCAAACCGTAAAGCTTGTGGGAGCCTCTGTCCCAACAGCAACATGAGGGCAATATTTCCAAAGCAACTGAAGAAAGTTTAGGAGTCAGCTGCCAGAGCCTGATTCTACTTCAACCAATCTGGGTTGTGCTGAGAGCTTCAAAAACTTTTATCTGCTCTGGGTTTTATTTATAGACTTAAATAACATTTTAATCATTTTTCCCAAAACTCCAAATGAACACGAAGCCTGCAGGGCGTTTTGGAGTCTGTAGTTGGTAAAAGATTGCAATGGACTAAATGTTTGTGTCTCTGCCAAATTCTTACGTTGAAATCCTAATCCCCAGGGTGATGATATTAGGAGGTGTGGGGTAGCCAGGAATTTGAGACATTAGGAGGCTGGGCTTTGAGGAGGTAATTAAGTTATAAGGGTAGAGCTTGCATGAATGATATTAATGCCCTTATAAAAGGGACTCCTGGGAACTCTCTTGCCCTCTTTTTTCCATGTGAGGAGATAATGAGAAGTCAGCAGTCTGCAACCTAGAAGAGGTTCCTCACTGGAACCAACACACTAGTACCCTATTCTCAGACTTCCAACCTCCAGAACAGTGAGAAATCCATTTCTATCCTAAGTGCTTACAACCCCATCAACCTTTTTTTTTTGAGACGGAGTTTCGCTCTTGTTACCCAGGCTGGAGTGCAATGGCGCGATCTCGGCTCACCGCAACCTCCACCGCCTGGGTTCAGGCAGTTCTCCTGCCTCAGCCTCCTGAGTAGCTGGGATTACAGGCACGCACCACCGTGCCCAGCTAATTTTTTGTAGTTTTAGTAGAGACAGGGTTTCACCGTGTTGACCAGGATGGTCTTGATCTCTTGACCTCGTGATCCACCCGCCTCGGCCTCCCAAAGTGCTGGGATTACAGGCTTGAGCCACCGCGCCCGGCCCCCCATCAACCTTTAAAAAATAACACTGAGCCCTTTGCTGGGAACCAGGCCCTGCCGCACTGAGCATTTTTATCTGTAGAACCTCATTTCTTCCTTGCCACATGCTACATAACAGGCATGGCTTTAAGGCAAAGGAAACAGAAACAAGGAAAGCCTAAGTACCTTGACCAAGACTCAGGATCTGAACCCTGTAGTTGAGAGCCTGCTCTTGTATTTACGACCTAAAACTGCCTCCTGACAATGTGTTTATCTGATCCACTGAGGTACAATACGGTATGCCTGAAAGTAAACTGAAAAAAAATCTGCATTTTAATCCTAGATGCATAATTAATTCTACAGGGTAGCTGTTCAGTCTTGGAGAAGTAGCTTAACTCCTCTGAGGACCCTGTTTTCCACACTGATAAAATGGCGTCAGTAGTATCTGCTCTATCTGCTATAATGCTTATGAGCATCAAACTAGATAACGCACAGAAAAGCTTTCTGCAAACTGTAAAGCTCTGGGCAAATATAGAGCAGTATGGTGGTGCTTTATCATCTGTCCCAAAGTATCTGAGAATGAATTTGTAAAGATGCAATTTATCAATTTCTCTTCCTTACCATATGTTTCGGGGGAAGATTCAAAACCTAAAATTATTCTGTCTTAAAATATGACTATTTGATACATGTGGGATAAGGAGGACAGGGTTTCCAAAGGAAAGAGAACAACCTATTTGGGGAAGTTACATAAAATTCTAAGCCATAACTAAGTGAGAGTGAGGAATTCCTTTCATAGTGACGTCTTTTTACATTAAATCTAAATGACAAATATTAAAAATCAATAATAAGAAGTAATAAAAATAAAAAAGCTTGGTCAGACACGGTGGCTCATGCCTATAATCCCAGCACTTTGGAAGGCTGAGGTGGGCAGATCAAGAGGTCAGGAGTTCAAGACTAGCCTGGCAACATAGCAAAACCCCGTCTCTACTAAAAATACAAAAATTAGCCAGAAGGGGTAGCATGCGCCTGTAATCCCAGCTACTCGGGAGCCTGAAGCGGGAGAATCTTTTGAACTGGGGAGGCAGAAGTTGCAGTGAGCCTGGGTCGTGCCACTGCACTCCAGCCTGGGCAACAGAGAGAGACTTTCATCTCAAAAATAAATAAAATTCAAATTTAAAAAATAAATTAATAAAAAATAAACAAGCTTCTTTAGTAAGGAGCAAAATACCCACCGTTTCCTTAGGCTGACAGAGCACATGCATCTCCTCCAGCCTCTCTCTGGCATATCCAAAGTCAGCCTGTTTCCAGAAAATGTCCTCAGCTGACTCAAGAGTGTCCGTCCTAGTTGCAAAGACAAATATTCTGTGTTTTTTTTCTTTTTACTTTTTTTGGACCTTGAATTTTCATTCTAAAGGTTAAAATGCTAGAAGTTCCTTATTACTTTAATTTTTTTTACAGTATACTATCAGAGTTTTTCCAAAACTATGCCTCGCTAAGTGAAGTTATCAAACTGTTATTCACAGAATAATTTCCTTATGAAAATATATAACAGACATGTATGAAGTTATCATCTGAAACTGAAGACAATGATGCATTCTTAATTACTGTATTTTCTTTACCGCATTAATATTGCATGTATTGGAAGTACTAATTATACTTATTTCTCCCAGGAAGAATCAAGAGGAAACCATTCATTTATTTTCTTAGTGTACACTGGGGGAAAAAATTTTCTACAGTCCTGGTTGTTTTCTCCCTATGGCAGAGGAAACTACAGATATTCCTATCCCAGTGTGAGACAGTCAAGTTGAATTCATGATTGTGTAAACAAATTAATATCTAAATGAATTAGGAAGAGGGTATTCCAAATGGAAACTCACCATCCCATGTCAACATAGCTGCAAACTGGGTAACCAAACCTGAACTCTGGTTTGCAGGATTTCTCATAACCCCAGCAGTACTTTAGATTTTCTAGGTGTTTCTAGAACATAAAACTTACATTGATTTCCCTTCTTCTGACATTTACAGAAGACTCTTAGATTTTTCCATTAGGAAAACAAATCATTACAGAACATTCACATTTACAATTTACAATATGTATTCGTATAATAATAAATTTAAAACTTAGTTAATTCTAAAAAGCACAGTCTCAAGGTTCTTAACAATCCTCCTTACTCATCACCCCCAGCACATCTGTCCCCTCACCAAAACTCTGGGCTTTACCTAAACTCTCAAAGACTACTTGAATTAGAATTTCTTGAGGTAGCTTAAGAAACTGCCTTTCTCAGTGAGCAGGCGGATTCTAAAATCAGTCCCTAAGAGACATATACATTGGAATTTGTGCTACCAAAGGACTCACATCTAAATTGAATGAATCAGCAACTTCAATCAGCAATCAAGATCAGCAGTGACCCCACAAGACCTGGACAACTCTGCCACCCTTGGGAACTACCCAGCTGCTGCTGGCCAAGGAGTTCAGAATGCTCTTCTACAAGGCCCCAGGAGCAATGCTGGTCTGATTCCCAAGTTTGCTTTTCCATATGCTTCCTGTGCCAGCACCATGGGAAAGGAAGTGTCTCACAATGCTCAGCTTTGATCTCTGAGGCCCTGTGAGATGTCTTAATGGGCTCCTATTTGAGACCTTTCCAACCCCTCTAAAACAGAAAGACAGCCACAGCAACAGGCTTAATTATGTGGAGACAGAAGCTGAGGTGTTATTACTGAAATTAAGTGCTAAGCGATCCTCTTAGCTGGTTAAGAAAGAAGAGGTGTGAAATTCTTTAGTTACTTTTAACAAGATGTTCTTTCCTGCATAAAATCTAATTGCTTCATTTACAGAGTTTACAAACAGTATTGGCTACTTTTTTAGAGTGATTTAGATTTTAAATTTCACTCTTATGAATGGGACATAATTTTAACCAGTTTACTCACCTAGAAGCATTAAATGAAATTGAAACAATTATTAACTTACACAGTGACAACCAGAAATTAGAATTCTACCTTCAGTTTCAGGTTATAAAGCAGAACCAGTAAGCCAGCCCACGTTGCATCCGCATAAAAATAAGGAGAGAAGAAATAATACCTACCTTATATGGACAGAGAGAGTCTTTCTTACAGACAGTGGCAATATGCCTATTGTTATGCAAAAAGAAGGGAATGTGCTCCTCTGGCAAGCGGATGCTGGCATAGTTATACAGAGGTTCGCCTGGAATGCTCTGAGTATTAGGTGGAGCTTCATTTTGGCCACTCAGTGGGACTTCATGAAGTAAGAGTCCAAAGACAAGCAGTATTAACATAGCAACCTGAAAACCTAGAGATCAATGCAAACAACTTTGTGAACAAATTTCCCTTAAAAGTCAAAAAAAAAAAAAAAGGTCAAAGGCTAAGTATAATTACAAAGCACTTTGCTATCCCACTGAGTAATATTCCTTTATTAAATTTTTTCTGAGCACTTTCCTGGTGCCAGGTACTGTGTTAGGAAATGGGTATACATAGGTGAACAAAACAAGAAAGAGCCTTGCTGTGACGGAGCCTTTAACCTAGTACAACAGCCAAAAATAAGCAATCAAATACATCAACAACTTCAGCTGATGACTGGGCCTGTGACTCAAACCAACTAGGGGCCAGCAAACTTTTTCTGTAAAGGACAAGCAGTAAGTATTTTCGGCTTTGCCAGACCTAAGATCTCTGTGGCAACGACACAAGAGTGCCTCTGTCCAGAAAGAAGCCATGGTCTATTGCAAAAGAATGGATGAGACTGTGTTCCAATGAAGCTTTTTATTTACAAAAATTATGGAACAGCTTGATAGGATCCAATTTAGTGATACCTGAAATAAAATAAGGTAATATGATAGACAACATAGCATGGTGGCTAAGAACCTGAATTTTTTTTTTTTTTTTTTTTTTTGAGACGGAGTTTCACTCTTGTTACCCAGGCTGGAGTGCAATGGCGCAATCTCGGCTCACCGCAACCTCCGCGTCCTGGGTTCAGGCAATTCTCCTGCCTCAGCCTCCTGAGTAGCTGGGATTACAGGCACGCGCTACCATGCCCAGCTGATTTTTTTGTATTTTTAGTAGAGACGGGGTTTCACCATGTGGACCAGGATGGTCTCGATCTCTTGACCTCGTGATCCACCCGCCTCGGCCTCCCAAAGTGCTGGGATTACAGGCGTGAGCCACCGCGCCCGGCCAAGAACCTGAATTTTTAAAGCTGAACCACCTGGATTTGAATCGCTGTCTGCAGCTTCCCAGCTGTAAGACCTTGAACAAGTTACTTAACCTTTCTGCATTTAACCTTTCCCATCTGTAAAATGGAAATAATAATAAACCTTCATCATAGAGCTATCATGAGTTAAATGAGTTACCTATTGGTAAAGTGTTCGGAAAAGTATCTGACACATACTAAATGCTACAGAAGTATTTATTAAATAAATGTTTAGGCCAGGCGCAGTGGCTCACGCCTGTAATCCCAGCAATTTGGGAGGCTGAGGCAGGCAGGCACAAGAGATCGAGACCATCCTGGCCAACATGGTGAAACCCTGACTCTACTAAAAATACAAAAATTAACTGGGTGTGGTGGTGCACACCTGTAGTCCCAGCTATTTGGGAGGCTGAGGCAGAATTGCTTCAATCTGGGAGGCAGAGTCTGCAGTGAGCCCACCACTGCACTCCAGCCTGGTGGCAGAGTGAGATTCTGTCTCAAAATAAATAAATAGACAAATGTTTAAAGCCATGTGGGGCGAGACAGAGCCTAAGTAACACTTGAACTGAGATCTGAATGATGAGGAGGCAGACAAGCATTGGTGAGAGAGCAAACGGAGTAGGATGGCTCTGAGCAAGTGTGTGTCTGTCGAATAAAAATTATAATCACAATCAAGGTGTGGGCACAATGTTCCAGGAGCTCTTCTAAATACCCAGGATACAACAATGAAGGTGCAGTCATGAACTAAACTCATTGCCCTTGTGAAGCTTACATGCTAGCAGGTCTAATAATAGCTAAGTCTTAGAAACTCCAGGAGTGATATGAAGCAGTCTGCCTCAAAGACTCTGCCCTTAAACTCTCCCCTGTCATGCCTTTACCTTGTGAACAGTGACAATGGTCACGAGACTCACTGCACTTCTAACTCACCCAGTAAGTGTTAAATCTCTTGGACCAGATTTCTCCTATATATCCCACACAATGATCCTGCCATTCTCAGGTGACTTTTGTGGGATCTTTGTTCTGTAAGTGCTCTTTCCTCTGGATGACAGAGCCATTAATGTACATTAAATGTTTATCAGCTAGGACTGCTGTTTCCTGAGTCATACCGGAAAACCCATCTTTCGAAATTAGTCTTCACTGACCATGGGCTATGAAGATGGACCCTTGGAAATAGACTGCAGGCCCAATGTGGTGGCTCATGTCTGTATTAGTAGCAGTTTGGGAGGCTGAGGCTGGCAGATTGCTTGAGTCCCTGAGTTTGAGACCAGCCTGGGCAACATGATGAAACCCTATCTGCTAAGAAGTCAAAAAAATCAGCTGCAGTCCCAGCAGAAGTGGGAGGATCACTTTAGCCTAGGAATTCAAGGCTGCAGTGAGTCATGATCTCATCATTGCACTCAAGCCTGGGTAACTCGAGGGAGATCCTGTCTCAAAAAAAGAAAGAAAGGAAAAGAAAAAGAAAGAAAGAAAAGAAAGAAAGAAGAAAGAAAGAAAAAAGAAACTGACTGCTATATTCCATCAAACCTCAAGTTCCAAGGCCATGGAATTCTAAGTGAACAGTGGGGACACCAAGAAGACATCCCTTTTACCCCCTTCCTCGCACCCCCAGAGTAGTTACGTACTGTGGTTTTTCACTTTGGCGGCCCTGAAGAGTGTGGTGTTATCTGCTGTAAATCTGATTGAATTATAATAATATTTTCACTTGGAGCTTTTATCTAAGAATGAGTTGACAGCAATTTCATTAAAAAATTAAAAATATATATTAATAGTAATAATGATTCTACTTATAATCAAAATATTTACCTCTTGAATCCTCAGAACCACTCAGAAGCTTCTGCGATGTTTCAGGTCTCTAAATCCTGTCAGAAATGAAACATATTGCCTTAAAGGGATGTTAAAGTAGACTTGATCATTCAGGTGATGTTGCGAATTAAAGGAAACAGAAAGAAAGTAATGTAACGGGATAACCCTCAGCCAGAAGGCCTGGCCGGTGGTGCTTTCTTTTCCTTAACCAATACCACATTGCTAAACAAGAATTCACAGGCACCACTCCCAATACAGCAACTTGGACAAGATTCCAATGGGGAGCAGGAGGTGGCCCACTTTCTACAGGCATCCACTGGAACTGGTCAACAGGATACTAAGGAATCAGACATTCCCAGGAGCAAACAACTTTCCCATTCTGACAGCAGTAATCCTGCTGACTGAATCACAGGGCTACCCACCTAGAGTGGCGAATCTGAGGGTTCCCAGACCTTCCTATTTTTTGACTCGTCCTTCCCGGTAATAAAAGTCATTGCTATGACCAAGCCCTGACCTTTGGTTATCCAAGTCCATTGTCCTCCAGTGAGCTCTGGCCATCACTAAACTCACCAATCCGTGGAGAAGAAGTAACGCTTAGGCGATGAAAAAAGTCTAAAGACGCAGATCAGAGAGCTGGCTTCTGCCGAGGGCATGTACCCACTTGCATAAGACGGCTGAGGGTGGCTGCTGGACCTGGCACAAAGCCTTCCTGGTGTCGGTCCTCCTGCAAGGCCTGCCGGGATGGGTGGCTGCACTCCTCCAGCACCGGACGCTTTGGTGGCCAAGCTACTTTTCCTTCAGCTCAAAGCAGCTGGGTTCACTCCACTCCCGAAACCCTTGATTAGATTTCCACAGGCCTAATGAGGGAGGGAAAAAGGGAAACATCTGAAAGATGATGGATAAGAGGCACAACCTGGGGTTGATAGGGACACGGGGGGAGAAATAGGGCAATGTCACAGACAGAGGTTGGAAAAGTTTAAAAGACGCCATTGGCCAATGGAAAGTTCAACACATGTGAGACTCCGAATCATTCCTCAACTGCTGTCCCCCACTTGTGCCAAAAAGTCTCTCGGAGGGTGCCAGGCAGGGCACGGGAAGGGTTCGGCTGCCGGAGAGTCCAGCTGTCCGCTTGAACGTCAGTCCTGGCCCAGGGCTGAGGGGTCAGCAGAGAGCGACCCGCCGCGGGTGAAACGCCGAGCTGGGGTTCTGGACCCCGGTGCGCCGCCTGGGACTGCTTCGGGGCTGGAGATCCCCCGGGGCCGCCCGCCACCCCGCACCGCCGCGCCCCGGGTCCCCATCGTGCCTGGGAAGGGCCCGGGAGCGGCTCCGCCCCGGCCTGGAAGCCAGGTCAACGCGGCTAGGGCCCAGGGCCGCCTGCGCTCCCCTGCAGTCGCCGGGAAGGGGCCGGGCGCCCGGGGCCTGGGAGGGTCGGGATCAGCTTCCGACGGCCGCCTCCCGGCCCGCAGGGGATGAGAAGGCG
Organism: Sapajus apella; assembly: GCF_009761245.1. NCBI lineage: Eukaryota > Metazoa > Chordata > Mammalia > Primates > Cebidae > Sapajus > Sapajus apella. Next base: position 20,185,341 of record NW_022436963.1, read on the forward strand.
CGGGCGGAGAGCTTGCGCAGGCTACAGCCCTCCGGGAAGCCGCGCCGGGAGCCTGCACAGCCCGGGGCGAGAGCGGCGCAGAGCGCGGCCGCGGCTTGGAGGCGAGCGGCGGAAGGAAGGCTCCGCAGATTGAGGGCGAGTCCCACCTGGAGCCGGCGCAGCCGTGACTACCGAGCAGGAGGCGAGGAGACGGCGGCTGTTCCAGAGGAGGGAGTCGTCATAACCGGCTACTGCCGCTCACCGGAAACCTTCGGCGCTGGAGCTGGGCCAGGGGGCGCCAAGGAGCAGCTGGGACACCTTGGCCCGCCGGCGCCGGGGGCGGGCTCCGGTCCCGCAGAGGCAGGACCGGGGCGACACCCCGGAGGGCCAGGGCGCGGGGCGTGGCCTCCACCCGGCAAGCGCGGCAGGGAGGGGCTCAGAGTGGGGGAACCTTCTGCTCTTCCTGGCGCTCTCCCGCGAAGGTTCGCGCGAGTCCGCCAGCTCCCTCACCAGGGCAGGAAAGACCCGCGGCGCCGGCCGAAGCCGGACACCCAGTCCAGCGCAGCAGCCCGCGCCTCCTGGAGCGCGAGGTTAAAGCGCTCAGAGGACGTTAGGACGGGGTGACTAGAAAACCTGACCCTGTTCGTCTCTTCTGCGTTGCACTGAGGCGGATTTTTACTGTTGTCTTTCAGGCAGAAGTTGCCGCCCTAACTTCCAAATTTGGGAACTAAACATAGTTCACCGAATACACTTTGTGGTGGTGAGGATACTTTGGAGTCTACACACATTTTAAAAGCTGTATAGTTTACACATCTGTAAACTCATCAAGTTCAGATACTGTGGAGTTTAATTTTTGTGGTTTTGTTAATTTAGAATATTTTAATTATTACTGCTTTATAATTATTTGAACTCCCATCCCCCATTGTCTTCTTCTAAGCACCCTCAGTCCTAGTATTCCATCTAGAGCACAGTAGAGTTGATCATTAAATAGTGACTAAAGTTGAACTGATTATATGAAGGTGATGCCTTCAAAACAAACATGCTCAAATGCATCAAGTCACCGAAGTAATATGGTCATAAGGAAACAAGTTTGTTCCCAAAGGCTTACATGCTTTTTAAGTAATTTTTTTAAAGTAATGTTGTTTACGAATTGTTACAGGTTCCATTAGTGACCTGCTAGATTAGGAATATTATCTGAAATTTTTGTCAAATAATAACAGCAAAAACATATATGGTATTTGACCTGTTCCAAACATTGTTCTAAAGCACTTTACAGTATTTATTTTTTATTTATTTATTTATTTATTTATTTATTTATTTTTGAGACGGAGTTTCGCTCTTGTTACCCAGGCTGGAGTGCAATGGCGCGATCTCGGCTCACCGCAACCTCCGTCTCCTGGGTTCAGGCAATTCTCCTGCCTCAGCTTCCTGAGTAGCTGGGATTACAGGCACGCGCCACCATGCCCAGCTAACTTTTTGTATTTTTAGTAGAGACGGGGTTTCACCATGTTGACCAGGATGGTCTCGATCTCTTGACCTCGTGATCCACCCGCCTCGGCCTCCCAAAGTGCTGGGATTACAGGCTTGAGCCACCGCGCCCGGCCAGTATTTATTTTTTTATATATATAAAAAAGAATTTGCCTCTAAGGGAACTGTCAGATGCATGTGAACCAGAGCAACTCCATCTTAAATAGGAGCTGGGTAAAATGAGGCTGAAAACTTACTGGGCTGCATTCCCAGACCGTTAAGGCATTGTAAGTCATGGGATGAGATAGGAGATTGGCACAAGATACAGGTCATAAAGACCTTGCTGATAAAACAGGTTGCAGTAAAGCAGACAGCCAAAACCCACCAAAACCAAGATGGCCATGAAAGTGACCTCTGGAACTCCTTACAATTACACTACCCTCAGCACCATGACAGTTTACAAATGCCATGGCAACATCAGAAAGTTACTCTATATGGTCTAAAAAGGGAAGGCATAAGTAATCCATCCCTTGTTTAGCATGTCATCAAGAAAGAATCATAAAAATGGACAGCCAGCAGCCCTTGGGGCACTTTGTCTATGGAGTAGCCATTCTTTTATTCCTTTACTTTCTTAATAAACTTGTTTCACTTTGCACTGCAGACTTGCCGTGAATTCTTTCTTACTGAAGATCCAAGAACCCTCTCTTGGGGTGTGGATGGGGATCCCTTTCCTGTAACGGAATTGCTGCTCTATTATTACTTTGCATCCTTCACCCATCCCACACTAATAAGGACGGTAAGGATGGTAATTTTTTTCAATGCTTCCTCCAGCTAGGCACTGTGGCCCATGCCAGTAGTCCCAGCTACTCAGGAGGATCGCTTGAGCCCAGGGAGGTCAAGGCTGCAGTGAGCCATGATTGAGACACTGCGCTCTAGTCTGGACCAGAGTGAGACCCTGTCTCAAAAAAAGAAAAGCTTCCTCAGCCTACTTGCTACCATCCTATTTTTTTCACATACAAAAAGGTTCAAATTAGTATGACATCTACATGGTACTATTATTTTTTGTAGACAGGTTCTTGCTATGTTGCTAGCACTGGTTTCCAACTCCTGCATCAAGTGATCTTCCAGCCTCGACCTCCGAAAATGCTGGGATTACAGATGTGAGCCACCACGCCTGGCTACATGGTGCTGCTATTTTAAACAGCTACATATTGAATGGTCATTCAGACTTACAGGGAACAGATATGATAAACTTGAACATGAGATTGAGTCTAACTGAAATAGAATTTCTCTCCAAACTATCAATGTTATTTTCTTCAAGTTGACATAAAACTTGAGTGTCTACCAATAGAAGGTTGGTTGAATAAACTATGGTTTATCCATACATTGTAAAGCTATGCAGGCATAAAAAGGAATTGAGAAATATCTCTATACATCACAGGATATTTACTGAGTGGGAAAATGATATGTAATATGTAAAATACCATTTTTCTAAGAGGAATATGTATTATACATGTATACACACATATATTTACTGATTGTTATTTTACAAAAAGAATAACATTTAAAATGACTATATGGGGAAGGAGGGAAGAGAAGGGGCATAAGGAACAAAGAAGACATGACTTTATTTTTTGTTTTTTGGATTTGTATGTGTGTGTGTGTGAGAGAGAGAGAGAGAGAGAGAGACTCACTATTGCCCAGGCTGGAGTACAATGGTACAATCTCAGATCACTGCAACCTCAGCCTCTTGGGTTCAGGCAATTCTCCTGCCTCAGCCTCCTGAGTAGCTGGGATTACAGGCACGCACCACCACGCCCAGCTAATTTTTTGTAGTTTTTTAGTAGAGGCGGGGTTTCACCATGTTGACCAGGATGGTCTCGATCTCTTGACCTCGTGATCCACCCACCTCGGCCTCCCAAAGTGCTGGGATTACAGGCTTGAGCCACCGCGCCCGGCCAATATATGACATTATAAAGCAAAATTAAATTTTTAAAAAGCAGTCTTTGATAGTAAAATGAAACTAAATGAACCTAAATGTTTTCCAATTTGGCATATCACCCAGAGGAGCTATCCCAATTGACTTTAAAACTTAATTTATATATGCTTAGCAGGATGTATTCTCAGGACTAAAATAATTACAGAAAACTCTGTAGACTGCATTCCATAACAAAATTGTTGGTGGCACTGTTGGTTTTGTGGGATACGCCAAGTTGAAGTAAGTATGATGGTAACTCTGAAGCTGAAATTTTTGACAGGAGATAGAGAGGAAAGCTTGATCAAACTATATAGATGTCCTGTAGCTCTGATTTTCAGTTAGAGGCCTCAGTATGATTAATAATATGGTTAATTTTTAAAAACAAGTCTCTCCTACATGCTCCATTGAAAAGGCCTGGAGACAAGCTACCCAGTAGGAAGAAGCACCCCTTTGTGCTCAAACTGTGATCTCTACAAACCATTTCCCATTAAAAGACTCCCTGGAACAACGGATGATCTTGGGTCTGAACCAGTAGCCTGCAACATCTTACATCAGGATGCAGCGAAGCAATCAAAAGGCTATTAGGGTCATATCAAAAGGACTCAGGAACCACCTTGAAAACCTTCCTACTGGCCAAAGATAGGATAATTTAAAACATCAATATAGATAACTGTAATGGGATGAAGCACAGATATATTAAAATAATTATATCGGATACAACCAATCAACCAAACATGCAAACCAAAAAGGTATCACTGTTCATTTTCAATAATAGAAGGAAACCAACTCTTATTCTGAAAACTGGTAAACAAAGGGAATCAGGCACACTGTCTTTCCTATATGAAATATGATGCAAGTAATGAAATTACTGAAGTAAGCTTTTTATAGAAACATTCCAGCTACTAAGTGAAAAAAAAGTGACAAGTAATATCACTCCGCAAGCTCTATGAACTAATAGATTCAAGAAGTGTTCATTGATGATTTTGATATCACTATTGAGAAACCTTCAGACATTATGTGTCTCCTGCTGGAAGAATACACTTCCACCTAATAAAGTATATTTGTTGAAAAATTATTGCCTTTAGATCTAAACACAGGAGGCAGAACACAATCAACATCTAGATGGAGGGAAACTATAGGACAAATGACATAGTTTTTTTCTACAAATAAGAAATCTCATAGAAATTCCAAGACTTAAGAAAAAGAGAGACAGAGATGGAAGAATGCATAGCTTTAAAAAATTGAGACAAATCCAACAAACTACAATGAGTAAACCTGATTTTGTTTTTTTGTTTTGTTTTGTTTTGAGACAGAGTCTCACTCTGTCACCCAGGCTGTAGTGCAGTGGTGTAATCACAGCTCACTGCAACCTCCACTTCCCAGGTTCAAGCGATTCTCCCGCCTCAGCCTCCTGAGTAGCTGGGACTACAGGAGCGTGCCACCACACCCAGCTAATTTATTTTCATTTTTAATAGAGACGGGATTTCGCCATGTTGGCCAGCCTGGTCTCAAACTCCTGACCTCAGGTGATCTGCCTGCCTCGGCCTCCCAAAGTGCTGGGATTACAGGCGTGAGCCACTGCACCCGGCTGATTTCGTTCTTGATTCAAACATATTAACTTTAAAAAACAATTTAAGGCCGGGCGTGGTGGCTCACGCCTTTAATCCCAGCACTTTGGGAGGCCGAGGCGGGTGGATCACGAGGTCAAGAGATCGAGACCATCCTGGTCAACATGGTGAAACCCCGTCTCTACTAAAACTACAAAAAATTAGCTGGGCATGGTGGCACGTGCCTGTAATCCCAGCTACTCGGGAGGCTGAGGCAGGAGAATTGCCTGAACCTAGGAGGCGGAGGTTGCGGTGAGCCGAGATCGTGCCATTGCACTCCAGCCTGGGTAACGAGAGTGAAACTCTGTCTCAAAAAAAAAAAAACAAAACAATTTAAGACAATTGAGAAAAATATAGATTGGATATTCAGTATCAGGAATTAGGTTAATTTTTTAGGTGTGATAATGACATGGTGATTTTCTAAGTCCTTAAATGTTAGAGTTACATATGCGAATATGTTCACATCATATGTCTGAAATGTACTTCAAAATAATCAGTGAAGGGTTGAAAAAGCGCACAAGTGAGGTATAAATGAACAAGAGGGCCATAACAATCACTGTTGATGGCTGAGGAGTATATGGGAATTCTCGATACTGTTCATTCTACTTTTGCGTATTCTTGAAATTTTGTATAGTCAGAACTTTTACATTGCATTACAAGTTTGCTAAATATGTTACAACTTTGCTGCTCACATTTTGACATTTTGGATAGCTTATAGACTGCTAACAGTATCAGCAGAATACAGTATACTGGTTATCTGATATATTCAACTGTTAGACCATAATTAAAAGGTGCTGGCATTTGTTTTTAGATGGGGTCTTGCTCTTTTCACCAGGCTGGAGTGCAGTGGCACGATCTTGGCTCACTGCAACCTCCATCTCCCAGATTCAAGCGATTCCCCTGCCTCGGCCTCCTGAGTAGCTGGGACTACAGGCGCGCCACCACATCCAGCTAATTTTTTGTATTTTAGTAGAGATGGGGTTTCACCATGGCCAGGATGGTCTCGATCTCCTGACCTCATGATCCACCTGACTCGGCCTCCCAAATTACTGGGATTACAGGCATGAGCCACCGCGCCCCGTCTGAAGTTTTTAATGAACAAATTTTTGCTATAACCAATCTATATGCTTATGATTTTACAGAAAAGCAGTAAGAAAAGTAGCAGCACATAGTTAATGATTCAAAACATGGACTCTGGAGCCAAACTGCACAAATTAGAATTCCAGCTTTGACACTTACTTTGCCGTATGACCTTGAGCAAGTTACTTAACCTTTATTTTTATTATATTATTTTGAGATGGACTCTAGCTCTGTCATCCAGGCTGGAGTGAAGTGGTGAGATCTCGGCTCACTGCAACCTCTGCCTTCTGAGTTCAAGCAATTCTCCTGCCTTAGCCTCCCGAGCAGCTGGGACTACAGGTACGCCACCATGCCCAGCTAATTTTTGTATTTTTAGTACAGACGGGGTTTCACCATATTGGCCAGGCTGGTCTCGAACTCCTGACCTCGTGATCCACCTGCCTCAGCCTCCCAAAATGCTGGGATTACAGGCGTGAACCACCGCAACCGGCATTTAACCTTTATTTTTAAAAATGGGGGTGATAATGACATCCACTTTAAAAGGTTGACTTGATCAAGTGTGAGTACACACTTCCTTTTCCAAAATCCTTGGGCCCCTGTGTGTTCCTTAACTTTAAAAAATAGTTTAAGGCCTGGCGCGGTGGCTCATGCCAGTAATCCCAGCACTTTGAGAGGCCGAAGCTGGTACATTATGAGGTCAGGAGTTCAAGACCAGCCTGACCAACATGGTGAAACTCCTGTCTGTCCTAAAAATACAAAAAATAGCCAGGTGTCGTGGCGCGACCCTGTATTCCCAGCTATTTAGGAGGTTGAGGCAGGAAAATCCCTTGAACCTGGAAGGCGGAAGCTTCAGTGAGCCGAGATCGTGCCATTGCACTCCAGCCGGGTGACAGAGCAAGACTCGGTCTCAAAAAAACAAAACAAAAAAAAAAAGGGAAAAAATAGAATACATATGCCCATCGTTTAAGTTAACACCCTTATTGAGCCTTGGGTCAATACCCCATAATTTCACACAATATTTCTGCAGCAAAATGTATGAGTATTCACACCAAGTTATACATAACCTTACGTCAAGTGCAGTGCAGACTTTATCACCAACGTGGATTTAACAACAAATGTATTAAAATATATATGATTTTTTAGAGCTTTGTGGATTTCAGAACAGTGATTATGGGATTATAATCCTACAGAAGTGAGTTCCTTACACAGTGCTTGGAACAAAATAAGACTATGTTTCCCAAAAAAAGAAAAAAGAAAAGACTATGCTTTCTATTTCCCACCTGACCACAAATTTTTGAACAGTATATGTAATTTTTAAAAATAAGATTGTAATTTTGAAAGAGACAAATTGGCATGGCATTTTATAAAAATGAAAGGAAAGCCTCCATGTAGCATGCTGTGCCCATACCTGTAAATGCAAGAATGTTTAATAATAAACAAACAGAAAAACCTGCCATTACTGTCTTGATTAATATTATTTGCGACTCTAAATATTAAATTTAGCCTACTTGGGAGTAGGGCAGTGTGGAGAATTCCAGACAGTTCTAAAAGTAAATTCTCTTTACCATATTTGTGAATTACTGAAGCATTCTGATTTTTTTTTTTTGTTTTGAGAAAAGGGTTTAAGTATTAATAAGAAAGGCATTTAATTTCCAGTCTATCTTGTAAAAAGATCTTAATTTGCTAAAAGGTAAAATGTGTATGTATAAAGGCAATAGATTAAAGGTACCTGAAAGGACCAAAGTTAGAGCTTAATCAAAGCAATATGAACTCAGAAATAAAGGATAACTTACTTTAACTGTTATTACTTGAATACACAAACATAAGACTTTTAGAAGAATATCTTGATATTGTTTAAGATTTAAAACTGACACCAATAATTCTTTACAGTAGCTTTTTAAAAAAAAATTTATTTTATTTTATTTTTTTGAGACAGAGTCTCACTTTGTCACCAGGCGCCAGGCTGGAGTGCAGTGGCTCCATCTCAGCTCACTGTAACCTCCGCCTCCCAGGTTCAAGCAATTCTCCTACCTCAGCCTCCCGAGTAACTGGGACTACAGGTGCATGCCACCACGCCCAACTAATATTTGTATTTTGGTAGAGACAGGGTTTCACTACGTTGGCCAAGATGGTCTCAATTTCTTGACCTCATGATCCGCCCACCTCAGCCTCCCAAAGTGCTGGGATTACAGGTGTGAGCCACCACACCCAGCCTACAGTAGCTTTTTTTCTTTCAAGAATGTAAACATCTAATTGCAAATCATTTTCCTATCCATTAAAATATAAATACTATTTTGCTAAAATATGGGTAGAGATCACCTAGTCATAAGTAAATTCGTAGAACAGTGCTTTCCAAAAATACATCTTCATTAGAGAAACTACACTTCAGGCCAGGCACGGTGGCTCATGCCTATAATCTCAGCACTTTGGGAGGCCAAGGTGGGAGGGTCACTTGAGGTCAGAAGTTCAAGACCAGCCTGGCCAACATGGTGAAACCTGTCTCTACTAAAAATACAAACATTAGCTGGGCATGCTGGAGTGCACCTGTAATCCCAGCTACTTGGGAGGCTGAGGCAGGAGGATCACTTAAACCTGGGAGGCAGAGGTTGCAGTGAGCCAACATCATGCCACTGCACTCCAGCCTGGACAACAGAGTGAGACTGTCAAAAAAGAAAGAAAGAAGAAAAACTACAGTTAAAACTAATAATATTAATACTAACAACTTATAGAAAATTAAGGCTTATCTTCATTTTCTTAAAATATTAATCTCAAATGTAAACAAGTCATATTTTCATAAAATATTCATTCCTCATTCATTGCTATTGACCACTATAAATTTTGTTAAAAATGAAATACACTATTACTATTTTAAAATCTTTATTCAATCAGATCCATGCTTATTTACATTATCTTTCATTTAGAATTAAAATATTATGTCAATCTGTAGTTTAAATCATACTTTTAGCCCTTTACAAAATATGTGATTAAAGATTTTATAGTTTAAAATGGACCTTGAATAGGGAAAACTGGATTCATTTTTAATGAAAATGAAAAATTATGATACACTAGAACATAAATGTATACATACTAAACATACAATATTAAAACAAGATAAAACGTCTACAATTATTTTTTCTATTTTCTAAATACTATAAATCATATACTTTTAATAAACAATGAAATAAAACTCTCAATAAATGCCAACTGAAGAGATCGAGAAAAAAATTTTCCTTAACATTCTTTTCACTTTCTTCACTGCAAACTTCATGTTTCCTAGGTCAGAAGTTATCCACTTTAGAATATCTTAAGTCACAATATAGATATATTTGGTACATTCCACATGCTAAACTGTACAGCTGGCAATTCTCAAAAAAGAAGTAAAAGAAATGTAAGAAATGGTAGACTCAATTTAGCCTCCCAAGAATTGGAAGGACACCTACAGACAGTGCTTAATTGTCTATAAATCACCAACTTTCCCTTCATTTACTCATTTTTTATATTCTTGAAAATGTTATTATTTGCAGATTTTTTCTTTCAAGAATGGAAACATCTAATTGCATTAAAATATTATTCTTTTGCTAGCATATGGGTAGAGATGTTTTAATGATAAACAGCAAAGAATACCAATGAATATTCAATAGGTATACTTTGAATATTCAATAACCATTAAAATATTATTCTTTTGCTAGCATATGGGTAGAGATGTTTTAATGACAAACAGCAAAGTATACCAATGAATATTCAATAGGTATTCTGCCACCTACTGGAGTTTTTCAAGAAACTGTTTAAGTTCACTTTAAAGTATTGGGAGATCTGAGTGTTTAACAATCAAAATATGATCAGTGTATGAGCTATTTATCTGTAGATAAGAGTAATATATGGTAATATATAGCCAGAAACTTAAATAGCTGTTTGTCATTTTTAAATAAATGCAAAAACACTTTAAAATTTTCAGTGAAATGATCTTATTTATGTTCATAAGGATTCAGAAAAAAGAATGTTTAATATTATAAAATTGAAAGGTTTAGGAAAGAGTTTTATTGCAATCTTTTCTCTGCAACTGCAGTTTTTTCTACTAATGGATATTTTAAAGGGACTATTTCATAATTCCAAAATGTCTAGTTTCAAATGCTTCACAGAATTTTGTAACTTACGTTTCGCATACAGTAGTCTCCCCTTATCCATGATTTTGCTTTCTATGGTTTCAGTTAGGCATGGTCAACCACACTCTGATTACAGGTGAGTACGGTACAATAAGATATTTTGAGAGAAAGAGACAGATCACATTTGCATAACTTTTATTACAGTGCATTGTTCTACTTTCAGTTATTATCTCTTGCTGTGCCTAATTTATAAATAAAACCTTTTCATAGGTGTGTGTGTATATATATATATACACATATGTTGCAAGACCCCCAGTGAAAGTCTGAAACTATATATATATATATATAGTTTCAGACTTTCACTGGGGGTCTTGCAACATATGTCCCATGGATAAGAGGGAACTACTGTATTTTCTAATCCTACACATTTCTTATTGCTTATCTCTCCTGTCATTCTGCCCTTGAATATTACCAAAAAATAAATAAATAGTCAAGCTGACAAAAAGCTATTAGACTGCTTTTTACCACTAAAATGAAGAAAATTAATTGTATGAATTTGCCTCACACTGCAAGAATATTTATTAATGCTACAAATCAGAGATCCAATGACAGAAACACTGTCTGGAATACAAAAAGAACAAAAATGAGGTCATTTGAATTGCCCTGAAAAACTCTCCAAATTCTTCAAGATGGATTACTTGTAGCTATACTCCACAGTACTAGTGTTTAAAATTGAACTACAAATTAAATGAGAGTTTTCTGTTTTGTTTTTTTGTTTGTTTGTTTTGAGATGGAGTCTTGCTCTGTCACCCAGGCTGGCGTACAGTGGTACAATCTTGGTTCATTGCAACCTCTGCCTCCCAGGTTCAAGCAATTCTCCTGCCTCAGCCTCCCGCGTAGCTGGGATTATAGGCACGTACCATCATGCCAGGCTAATTTTTGTATTTTTAGTAGAGACGGGGTTTCACCAAACTGTTGGTCATGCTGGTCTTGAACCCCTGACCTTAGGTGATCCGCCCGCTTCGGCCTCCCAAAGTGCTGGGATTACAGGTGTGAGCCATGGCACCCAGCTGTAAATGAGAGTTTTAATGTGGAAATAAAGGCAGTTAAATAACTTTCAGTAATAAAATGCATCAAAATATTTCACAGATTGAAAACACAGCCTGGTTAACTTTTTGAATAAAATAACATTTGGAAGAAGGCATAGCTATTTTTAAAAGCTATTCCATACTTTCCTTGTGTTTAAAGTTTCAAGAAAAAATAAAATGATAAATCACACAGAATTATAAAATGCCAAATTCAAGTTAACTCCTATAATTTTTCTATTTTGTTATGAATATTAGGTTATATCAAACATTCATTTTTAAATGTGCTAAAAAAATGGGTTTACAAAATATGAACAGGTAATTTTTAAAGAGTAAATTATGTTAAGAACTTTATTATTTTTTATTATTTTTATAGGGTAGTAAAATAATTCCTCTTCAAAGTCATTTAAATGTTACTGATGCCATCGCAAAATCATTATAAATAAATTTTCTCTACTATCCAATTACATCTAGATAACATTGAATATGTACAGGTTTCTCTGGATAAGTACCAAAAGGTACCACATTTTATACAGACTTAATTGTGAAAGCTGGGTGAAATAAATTTTCAGACCAAAATTTATTTTAAGTTTAAATCGCTCACTCTTTAAATTTCAGACAGTGTCAGTGTGACTTACTTTTAAAGGAAAAAAAGTTAGTTTAAAATTTAATAACCACAGATTTAGTAATTTTTTACTTAAACACTTAATGTACATTTTCATGAGTAATAAGATATGTTGAAAACTTCAATGTGAAAGATTTCAAAGTTTCAGTATGTTAACATTACTCTTTAAATGTTCTTAATATATATATAAACACAAATTATATAAACAACTAGTTGTATATCTGCAATACATATATGAATACCATTCTTCTTCCCTAGCCATACTGATATAAGGATAAAGTAATAAATCTCTGTGCTATTCAAGGAAAAAAAATGAATGCTTTAAAAAATAAATCTTTAAAGAATAGTTTCAAAAATAAAGTTCAAATATTGCACAAAATAATTTAACTGTAAATATTACTACATAGTGTAAAACAATTTTTAAAAAAATTTTTACACTCTACAGTAAATCTCATTTTCTAATTCTATAAAAGAATTTATTGGAAGTCCACATTAAATGTTTAGATGTTAAATGCTTACATTCAGTTTGACAGGAATTAAATTTTCACAAGTTAACTGAGCCTTTGTCTTAAAAGTTCATCTATTTGAGTTTTATACATATTTTTTACATCTTCAAGATCTAATCGAAGTTCTTCTGCCTCTTCTGCTTTTTCTCCATACATCTGCAGAATAGTGTTGTACCTTTGGTCCAAATCCTGCAAAATGTATGTTTACAATTTTTAATATAACTACACAGAACATCTTTAATATTTATATTGCCATAGAAGTGAACAATGAAAATACTACAATTTAAATAAAAGCATATACTAATCTCTTTTAAAACTTAAACTCACAGTCCAGTCTATGTTGAAATAAATAGCAAAAAAAAAAAAAAAAAATTAAAGAAAAAAACCAAGCTAGATAGCTATTTTACCTCTCTCTCCACTAAATCTACAATTCTCCCCATATATGGCTTCTCTCCCATTAATGTAAGAACACTTAATAAAAATTTAGTTTCTTTGTTCCATGGTGGTATAAGTATTACCTGGCTTTAGCCCAGAGGAAAGATCAAAAGAAAATACATTCTCATTTATGGCTTAATAGTGTCTTCTAACATCCAGATATGATAATTGTAATGATACATGTAACATCAAAAGTTCAATGTTATAAATGAAGCTTAGCCAAATGAAATCTAGTTCTTTTCATATACTGGAACTAAACATGATTGTGAAAATTATTTTGAATATGTAATGACATAAGCCACATAAAAGATTCATTTTTAAAGTTCTTTGCTTAAATATTAATATTCCTTAATTTTCAAAGAAATCACTAATACGTACATATATGCATTTTATATAAACTAAAAACATGAGATTAAATGTAAACGAACTAAAATATCTTAAACTCATCCTTAAGTGAAGAATACTTACTCTTAGCTGAGTTCTAAGTTTGGGTATCTCCTTCACCTTCTCTTCAAGTTCATCAGTTTGATTTGTTAATTTAACTAGTTCTTCAGCCATCATTGATCGAGTTTTTTCTAGATTGCCAATTTCTAGCTGAAAAGCATTACCACAAAATAGTTTAAGTCAAAATCTATCTTGTTTAATACTCCTGCTAATATAAAAATATTTAAAGTGTGTGTGTGTGTTTTAAATAGACATGTCAACATATAACCTTGAGCTAGCTCTTTAAGTAAAGGAAACAGGGGCAGAAAATGGGTCCCAACTTTCCTAAGAGGTATACCATTTATAAGGTTTCCTACGCAACAGAGATAAAGAAGAAAATCCAATTATTTGTTTGAAAACATGCAACCATATATTTTTTCTAATCTAAAGAAATGACACGCCGGGCGCGGTGGCTCAAGCCTGTAATCCCAGCACTTTGGGAGGCCGAGGCGGGTGGATCACGAGGTCAAGAGATCGAGACCATCCTGGTCAACATGGTGAAACCCTGTCTCTACTAAAAATACAAAAAGCATTAGCTGGGCATGGTGGCGCGTGCCTGTAATCCCAGCTACTCAGGAGGTTGAGGCAGGAGAATTGCCTGAACCCAGGAGGCGGAGGTTGCAGTGAGCCGAGATTGGGCCATTGCACTCCAGCCTGGGAAGCAAAAGTGAAACTCCGTCTCAAAAAAAAAAAAAAAAAAAAAAGAAATGACACATATTTCAGTTATTCTAAATTATTAAAATAACCCAAGGAAATAAAAACATACTTTAACATAGCCCCACCTGTGTAGGTTGTATTGATAGAGGCTTTCATCACTAACAAAGAAATTAATTAAGTCCCTGTATAGCATACCGGCTATACAAACATCTGAGATTAAGATTATTCTGATCTACTTTTTGCCAATTCAAGTTCTTTAATAGAGTAATATTTTCATATAACTAAAAGCACATAATGGGAGTAGAATTTTTACTAACTTCTGAGTGTACTGTGTTTAACACTGAAAAGAGGTATCCTTATTCAAAATGCGTTGGACCAGGAATGTTTCAAATTTCATTTTTTTTTTTTTTTTTTTTTTTTTCAGATTCTGGAATATTTGCATTACGTACTTACTGGCTAAGCACCCCAAATCTGGAAATCCAAAACGCTCAATTCAGTATTTCCTTTGTAAATCATGTCAGCACTCAAGGTTTTGGATTTTGAGGCATTTTGGATTTCAGATTTGGGATGCTCAACCTGTAAAACATTTTAACATTTCTGACTGTTCAAAGTTTTTTAAAAGCCAAAAAGGTTAAGATGGGAGGATCCTCCCTCAACAACTCATGTTGTTTCCTCCCATGTACAGGCTATTACAGTTCTAACATCTCTCATACTCTTTATTCCTTCATTCCCGGGGGAGTTGGAATAACTTATCTAGGAGGTAAATCTGAATAGAACAGGCATTCTCAGCTCAGCAACTTCCCTTTATCCTGCTGGGAAAGAGCTACTTGAAAGGAGGAGGCATCCTCTGCTCCTAGATGCTTATGTCTTATGCGGGCAGGTTGTAACACATGGGATGCCTGCCCCAGCCCAGCATTTCCTGTGACAAATCAGCCAAATCTGCCTAATTCTGGCAATCAGTCAGGTTCAGTTGGCTGTTTTCCTTAGCTAATTTCCCTTTTTAGCCTTTATCATTTATATATGATACATTTTGGGCTTCACATGCCACTTATGTCATCTTGTTTCTCAATTTGCTCAGAATTCAGATGCAAATGAAGGATGCTATTCACTGGCCCCAAAACTTCATTTACTTCCATAGCAAATTTAATTTTTCCAATACCTGTAAATGGGTAATTTCCCCTTCCCTTAGCTTTAGCTGAGACTGTAGGTTTTCAATAATGCTAGATCCTGCTCCCATCCTTATGGCATCATAAAGGTTGCTTCCATTTGCTGATACAGACATTGGTCCAAATGAATGATCATGAGACTCATCCTATGTTAATTAAGAAAGCACATACAGTCATTTGGTTATCATAGCTTGTGTTCCATTACCAGGTTTGAACAAAAATGGTTCTGTCAATTTTTGCTTTAAATGATTATGACTTTCTCAAAGGCAGAAAATCATCCATGTATTTCCTCTCACTACAATTAGTACTCCTCCACAAGTATTCAGATGAATTGTCTATAAAATGGCAAGGTCGTGGTGACAGACAATCTTGATATTTGCATATTTCCTTTATTATTATTCTAAGAACCAAGCACATATAAAAATAAAACATCACCTGAGACAGAAAAGATGTCTGTAGTCCTGCCATATCAACACCACTTATTGAACTTGAGCGTGACATGGTGGGAGTGCTAGAAACAGAAAATGGCTTGCGTTCCTTAGAGAGTAAAAAAAAAAAAAAATTCTGTTCAGATTAAAGAGCAAAGAGATAAGCAGAGAAAGAAAGAACATTTTCTAGGGTTAATGAGAACAAAGATTCAATCTTTTTAAAAAAGGCAAACTACAAAGGAATTCAATACAATCAAATAAAGAAAAAATTTTTTTTAAAGATTCATTCTAATTTTCCCATAAAAAGACTTCTGAAGTCTTATCAAAAATACAATATTGGGCAGGGTGCGGTGGCTCATGCCTGTAATCACAGCACTTTGGGAGGCTGAGGAAGGCAGATCACAAGGTCAGGAGTTTGAGACCAGCCCGGCCAATATGGTGAAACCCTGTCTCTACTAAAAAATAATAAAAAAATTATCTAGATGTGTTGGCACATGGCTGTAGTCCCAGCTACTCGGGAGGCTGAGGCAGAATACCTGGAATCCAAGAGGCAGAGGTTGCAGTGAGCTGAGATCACACCACTGCACTCCAGCCTGGACGACAGAGCAAGACTCCATCTCAAAAAAAAAAAAAAAAAGTACAATATTTGGCTGGGCACGGTGGCTCATGCCTGTAAATCCCAGCACTTTGGGAGGCTGAGGCAGGCAGATCATCAGAGGTAGGAACTTCAAGACCATCCTGACCAACATGGAGAAACCCCATCTCTACGAAAAATACAAAATTAGCTGGACATGGTGGCACATGCATGTAATCCCAGCTACTTGGAAGGCGGAGGCAGGAGAATCACTGGAATCTGGGAAGTGGAGGTTGCGATGAGCTGAGACCGCATCATTGCACTCCAGCCTGGGCAACAAGAGTGAAACTCTGTCTTAAAAAAAAAGAAAAAAGAAAAAAGTACAATATGTACTAATTAAAACCATAGATAGACTTGGTTAGATCATCACAGGACCCATTTATTACAATAAGGTACTTTGTTGGGTTTTTATAATGGAATGAGAATGTTTCTGTTAAGCTTCATATTATACAAAATACTATCAGTTAAACCTATTTCTGTAACATAAAATTACTGATGAGTGTTAAAAACCATAAAATTTCTGGCTTATCCATTTTATTTTTAATGTATTTTTAAAATTCCAAATAAGTTCGATGAGTAATTTAAATTTACATATAAGTGGTTTAAATATATTATGCTAACTCCAAGTACACTATAATTCTTTCAATACAGAAAACTCATTGTATTTTTATTTTTCTTATTTTTGAAAAAAAGTCTCACTCTGTCGCCCAGGCTGCAGTGCAGTGATGCAATCTCAGCTCACGGCAGCCTCTGCGTCTAGGGTATAAGTAATTCTCTCACCTGTGCCTCCCGAGTAGCTCAGATTACAGGCTCATGCCACCATGCCCGGCTAATTTTTGTATTTTTAGTAGAGATGGGGATTTGCCATGTTGGCCAGGCTTGTCTCAACTCCTGGGCTCAAGTGATCTACCCATCTCAGCCTGCTGGGATTACAGGTGTGAGCCACCAAGGCCAGCCTCAGAAAATTTATTTTAGAAAAATTACCCTCATTAACCAGAAAGCAAGCAAGCCAGATTTACACCTTAACTGCCTATAGGCCAAATGAAGTGCACTGGTTTCAGTGAGAGATGAGTAAATTCATTTAAAAAGGGACAATTTCAAGTCCTGGAAATCATAGATCTCTTTGTATAAACTCAAATTACTTTGGGTCCACTCCAAGCAGGACACTGATTATAATAATAGAATTTATCACTATGTTGATTTCAGACATTGAAAAAATGATACCTATAAAGCAGGAATTTCTAATCTTTTCGTTCCCTGGGCCACATTTGAAGAACAAGAATTGTCTTGGGCCACACATAAAATATACTAACAATAGCTGATGAGATTAAAAAAAAAACAAACCATGAAAAAAATCTCATGATGATTTAAGAAAGTTTACGAATTTTTGTTGGGCTTCATTTAAAGTCATCCTGGGCCATATGCCAACCAGGGTCACAGGATGGACAAGCTTATTATACAGCATAGCTAAAATTAAAAAACATGGCTGGGTGTGGTGGCTCACGCCTGTAATGCAGCACTTTGGGAGGCCGAGGCAGGTGATCTCCTGAGGTCAGGAGTTTGAGACCAGAGTGGTCAATGCGGTGAAACCCTGTATCTACTAAAAATACAAAAATTAGCTGGGCATGATGGCATGTGCCTATAACCCCAGCTACTCAGGAGCCTGAGGCAGGAGAATTGCTTGGACCTGGGAGGTGGAGATTGCAGTGAGCCACTGCACTCCAGCCTGGGTGACAAGAGCAAACCTCCGTCTCAAAAAAAAAAAAACAACAAAGATTAATCACAGCATCTACTAAATGGTTACACCAAAAACAAAATGAAATTCAATACCTTTTCTTTTATTGCTTCTTGAGTAAAAATGGCTTTCTTCTTTTCTTGTTCAACTTTCATTCTTTCCATTTCTAACTGACTATTCAACAGTGTCTAATGGAGAGAGATAAAATTAGATAATTTCTGTGATACTGATGCATGCCATGAGAAGTCAGTCCCAAAGTTAGAAGCATGAAGTAGAAACTCCTATTTGTTTCACTACTAAAGACCAAGTTCCAAAAGCAGTGGCATCACTCATTTCATCTTGTTATCTCATTAGTTTGCT
Organism: Sapajus apella; assembly: GCF_009761245.1. NCBI lineage: Eukaryota > Metazoa > Chordata > Mammalia > Primates > Cebidae > Sapajus > Sapajus apella. The sequence continues at coordinate 20,203,669 of NW_022436963.1, forward strand.
GCCATCCCCAACCATTCTCTAATGTAAGCCCTAAGAGGTGAGTGATCATGAAGGGAAATACCTTTTCTTTCCTTGTTTCTTCAAGTGTCCTTACATATTCATCTTTTAGGTTTTCTAATTCAACCTGGTACCTATTAAACCAAAGAGAATTAAAAAACAAAAAACAGAAAATGAAAAAGATGACAGTATACACTATTAAAAACTCAGTACTTTAACTCCAGCTACCTATTGAGAAGTCATTTTTATTACCGGATTGACATCAGTGATTTTTCAACAGTGTTTTCCAGATCCCATTTGAGTTTGACTCAAAAACCAAACCACAAGTGAAAAATATCCACTTTTGTGCATTTTATTTATTGGTGCTCTGGGTTAAGATTTCATTTATTAAAAATAACTTTGAGTATCATCATCCCCTAATATGCTCAGATTCCACAAAGCTTATTATTAGGGAGTTCTATGAAAATGTTTATAAAAGTTCAGATATTTTAGTTTAGAAATCATTTTTACTTGACTACTTTTTTAAAAAGTAAAATTTCCAAGGAAGAACACAGAGGGTAAAAAATACCAACCATTGCCTATTAACATATTCTCAGATAGTTGGATTTTACACCCCGTGGTTTCTAAGAACTCAGACATTTATTTAGAAAAGGCTTAAACTATGCTGCTAAAACCCTTGTAATATAAAACTCCAAAGAGTGGTCTGAAAACTATTTTGTGGTGTTACAGCCCCCTTTTAAAAATCTGATTGAAGGTATAAATCCTTTCCCTGGAAAAATCCAAATATATACAAAACACGCCACACAATCTCATCAACCTATATAATAGTCAATGAATCCCAGTACTATCCTGCTATAGTATCCTATTACTTTTTTTTTTTGGAGACTTTTTTTTTGAGAGTCTTGCTCTGCTGCACAATGGGGGTGCCATGGTGCCATCTCTGGTCACTGAATCTCACACGTTCAAGCGATTCTCCTGCCTCAGCTTCCCGAGTAGCTGGGATTACAGGTGTCCGCCACAATGCCCGGCTAATTTTTGTATTTTTAGTAGAGACAGGGTTTCATCATGTTGGCCAGGCTGGTCTTTAACTCCTGAACCTCAGGTGATCCACCCGCCTTGGCCTCCCAAAGTGCTGGGATTACAGGCGTGACCCTCCATACCTGGGCATAATATCCTATTACTAATCATTCTAACTTTAAACACTAAAAGTGTTTACTTTTAGTTCTTCGTACTATGAAGCTAAAAGCCAGCAATACACTTTGTTTGTTTGTTTGTGATGGAGTCTCACTCTGTCACCCAGGCTGGAGTGCAGTGGCACAATCTCAGCTCACTGCAACTTTCACCTCCCAGGCTCAAGTTATTCCTGTGCCTCAGCTTCCGAGTTGCTGCGATTACAGGTGCATGCCACCACGCCCAGCTAATTTTTGTATTTTTAGAAGAGACTAGGTTTCACCATGTTGGCCAGGCTGGTCTCGACCTCCTGACCTCAAGTGATCTGCCTGCCTTGGCCTCCCAAAGTGCTAGGATTACAGCAGACGTGAGCCACCATGCCTGGCCCAACAACATACTTTTAAAAAGTGCTTTATGATGTCATGGAACTACCAAAAATATCACTCAAAAACCACGCTCACCTATTATTCTCATCCTCCAGTTTTCGTAGCCTATTTTTCTCTGATTCTAGCTGGGCTTGAAATCTACTGTTTTCTTGTCTTAAGAGAGAATTCTGTGACTCCATAGAAGACATCTGAATTTTGTTAGCAAGGAGTTCTTCTGTAGCTGCATGTTCTCTCTCCACTGCTGCTGCCAGCAAGGTCTGGGATTCACCTGATTATAGGACAGAAAGAAAAATCACATACACATATAGTCCAGAGACCAAAATACCAAGTCAATTATGATTTCAAACATTTAATGATGCGGTTATTGCCTAAGGCAGGACTATCTACTGGGACAAATGAACCAATCTTAACTTATACCTGCTTTTTCATTCTTTTCCAAAAGTATTTTAATTTGAAAATAGAGTCATGCATTAAAAGAGTAGTGGATAACAAATGGTCCTGGAGCAATTGGACATCTATATAAAACAAAACAAAAAAATCCTATACATCACATCATACAAGAAAATTAACTCAAAATGGTTCAAAGACTTAAATATAAAACATAAAACTAAAAAACTTTTAGGAAAAAATAGAGGAGAAAGTCTTCAGGATCTAGAGCAAGGCAAAGAGTACTTGGATTTGACACCAAAAACAAGAGTCATAGAAAGAAAAACTGACAAACTTCTTCAAAATTTTGAATTTTTAAATCTATGTGAAGAGGATGAAAAGGCAAGATATAGAGTGAGAGCAAATAAATGCAAACCATATATCAAGGACTAGTATCAGGAATATATAACAATCTAGTGAGAAAATGGGTAAAAGACATAGACATTTCACCATAGAGGATGTACAAATGAAAAACAGGACATAAAATGATGTTCAATATTATTAGTCATTAGAGAAATATAAATTAAAATCATAATGAGGTATGATTACATGCCTGTCTGAGTAACTAAAAGAAAAAACAGGGACAACACAAAATGTTGGCAACAATGTGAATAAACTAGATTACTCTTATACAGCCACTTTGGAAATAGTTTGGCATTTTCTTAAAAACACTAAACATGACTTGGGCATTTATCCAGAGAAATGAAAACTTAGGTCCACACTAAAACCTGTATCTGAATATTCACAGTACCTGCATCTGTAATAGCCAGAAACTGGAATCAGCCTGGATATCCTTTGCCCACTGAATGTCTAAACAAACTGTGGTACATACATACCATGGAATAACACTCTGCAGTAAAAACACTGAACTGCTGATACAAACAACTACTGTGTGAACCTCTTCCTGGGCATTATGCTGAGTGAAAAAAGCCAATCCCAAAATGTCATACACTGTATAATTTTATTTATGTAACATTTTTGAAATGACAGAATTTTAGAAATAATGGAGGACAGATTAGTGACTGCCAGAGATTTGGGACAGGCGAGGGAGGAGGTTCAGAGAGTGGGAGGTGTGTTTCCAAAAGGGTAACAGCTAAGAAAAAAAGAAGAAAAAGGCAACAGGAAGGGCTCATAGTGTTGGAACTGTTCAATATTCTTGACTATGGTAATGAACATGTGGTAAAGTTGTACAGAACTTAATACATATGTGTGTGTGCGTGCGTGTCACACACACACACACACACAAATGAGTACCAATAAAACTATGGAAATCTGAATAAAATTAGTAGATGGTATCCATGCCAATACTATGATTGATATTATACATTAATATTGCTAAAATTTTAATACTTGGAAATATTAAGCAATGTCTGCACAGGACCTTTCTATATTATTTCTTATAACTGCATGTGAATCTACAGTATATCATTAAAAATTTCAATTGAAAAAAGAGCAATGGATAAGATTCTGAGATTTAACCTAGGTAAGAATTCTCATATTTTTTCTCCACCAAAGTAGAGCTAATAACACCTCTATTTTACATTTTACACTCTGCTCCACAGAATATCTATGGTCTTTTTAATAGCATTCCTTGGTATGTTGGTACTGTGGCTTTGCCTATATGCTAGCATGATACCACATATCCCTGAGGGTATGGAAACTTCAGTCTAAAAACCACAAAAGTATCAGTTGTTAGCATTCATTTACTGCAAATATTTATTTCAAAAGGTATCATTTTCAGATGTCTCATATTTCATTTCACATTGGTCTCAAAAAAGTTGTCATAAATGACAGACCTAACATTTATACCTATAAATTTAAATATACATTAAGGTTTATCTAGTTCAGTAAATTTTTTTAAGCAGATGAATCTTTTTCTAGACCAAATCTTACATGGAACTCCAATAAAATAAGACAAAAGAGGCCCTGTTTTCATTATAGCAGCCCGGGAAGCCCTGCCTATTATTTATCAAGCTTCCCTCTCACTGTGACAGCAGCCACAAAGGTATCCAAGAGTCCAATGAATACTACTTGACAATCACTAATCTTCCTAGGTATTGTATTCTTTTTGTGGCAAAAAAAAAAAAAAGTCACTAATCTAGTTCACCCCTCCTAATTCACAAGGAATAGCACAGAGAGAGTTGGAACAATATAAGTGACTTGTTCCAGACTGTTTTGTTGGATGATTCAAAACAAAACACCCTGAGTCCCTGTCTCCTTACTCATTCAGGTCTGATTTTATCACTACACCATGATTTCTCAAATTACAGTGAGTGTCAGGCATAAAAGGCATACTTGAATTTTTCATGAATCTGCTAGCTGCTGGGATATCTATAATATACGTACACTACCTGTCTGTGCTTGAAGGGAAACATTTCAGAACAATACTTTTCTTTCTATTAACATCACAGAAGGGCAACTTGGGGCATGACTGTAAAAAAGCAGAATATGGGAGATGGAGTCTCACTCTGTCATCCAGGCTGGAGTACAGTGGCACGATCTCAGTTCAGTGCTGCCTCTGCTTCCCAGGTTCAAGTGATTCTCTGCCTCATCCTCCCAAGTAACTAGGATTACAGGCATGCACCACAGCACCCAATTAATTTTTGTATTTTTAATAGGGATGGGGTTTCATCACATTGGCCAGGCTGGTCTTGAACTCCTGGCCTCAAGTGATATGCCCGTCATGGTCCCCCAAAATGCTGGGATTACAGATGTAAGCCACCATGCCCTGCCAGAATATAGAATCTTAAGACTCCATAGTATCTCTCTTCTAAAGTTGATCTTGACTCTCCTTAGACCTATTTTCGCTCTTGGAATTGTACCACTGATGAGAATCATATCTGATCTCGACCTCCTACACTATTGCAGACAAGCTACAAAGGGGTCAGATTTAGCAATGGACAAGAAAAAACTCAAGTGCAACAGTCTGTAGAAATAAATGACATGGAACTACTTTAGCCAGTATCTGATAACATTGTGTAACCGGAAAAAATGGTTTGAAAGAGACATAATAAAGGTATTAAAAATACACATAGAAAAAGAGAAAAGGTAAAAATCGAAATATTAGACACAAAATATAACTATCAGAGCAAATGAATTTCAGTTTCATACCATTACTCTAATTCTGTAAACAAGATGGAAGGGTTTCTGCATTGAGCATAAAAACTAAAGCAGTTACCAAGCCTATCAGAAAGATTCTTCTCTAATTTCTCCCACGACGATGTCTGGGACCCTAGGGTTGCTTGCAAATTTTCTATCTGTCGAAGCAGTGGTCTTGTTGTTGATGAAACACTCTGACTCAGTTCCTGGTTTCGATTCTCTGCTTCCTGGAGTCTCTGAATCATGAAATTATTAAGTCACTACCAATGACACTAATAAAAACATTAAAAGCGCTAGCAAACCTAAACTTTAGGAGAGATTCCTGGACAATTATTTTTCCAAGAGAAAATTATTTGCTTTTAAATTAAATTATTATTATTATTATTATTATTTTTTTTTTTTGAGACAGAGTTTCACTCTTGTTACCCAGGCTGGAGTGCAATGGCGCGATCTCGGCTCACCGCAACCTCCGCCTCCTGGGTTCAGGCAATTCTCCTGCCTCAGCCTCCTGAGTAGCTGGGATTACAGGCACGCGCCACCATGCCCAGCTGATTTTTTGTAGTTTTAGTAGAGACGGG
>NW_022436963.1:20209424-20331798 GCF_009761245.1 Sapajus apella
CTACTCAGGAGGCAATTCTCCTGCCTCAGCCTCCTGAGTAGCTGGGATTACAGGCACGCGCCACCATGCCCAGCTGATTTTTTGTAGTTTTAGTAGAGACGGGGTTTCACCATGTTGACCAGGATGGTCTCGATCTCTTGACCTCGTGATCCACCCGCCTCGGCCTCCCAAAGTGCTGGGATTACAGGCTTGAGCCACCACGCCCGGCTTAAATTATTATTTTTATTATTATTTTTAGAGATGGGGTTTCAGTCTATCATCCAGGCTGGAGTGCAGTGGCACAATCTTGGCTCACTGTAGCCTTGACTTCCCAGGCTCAAGTGATCCTCCCACCCTCAGCCTCCCAAGTAGCTGGGACTACAGGTACATGGCATCACACCTGGCTAATTTTTGTATTTCTTTTGTAGAGGTGAGGTTTTATCATGTTACTCAGGCTGGCCTCGATCCCCTGAGCTCAGGCAATCTGCCTGCCTCAGCCTCCCAAAGTGTTGGGATTACAAGCATGAGCCACCACGCCCGGCCCTTAATTATTTTTCTAACTGTTTGATCCTTCCAATAGAATTAGACTGTGTAACAGAGTATCAAAATAAGTGCTTCTTTGGGTGGGCACAGTGGCTTACACCTCTAATCCCAGGACTTTAGGAGGCCAAGGCAAGTGAATCACCTAAGGTCAGGAGTTCAAGACCAGCCTGGCCAACACGGTGAAACCTCGTCTCTACTAAAAATACAAAAATTAGCTGGGCATGGTGGTGCACGCCTGTAATCCCAGCTACTCAGGAGGCTGAGGCAGGAAAATCTCTTGAACCCAGGAGGCAGAGGGTACAGTGGGCCGAAATCATGCCACTGCACTCCAGCCTGGGTGACAGAGCAAGATTCTGTCTCAAAATAAATAAATAAATGCTTCTTTAAAAAGCATTTCTAAGATAGTCTTCAATTATCTGAAGGGTAAAAAAAGAGTTCATCCAAACCTCTTAGTAGTTGCCTCTTCAAATATTTTTAAGTAGTTATAAAAACAGAAAAATCAATCTAAGTTCTATTTCCTCTCCCTTTTCCTGTGCATGTTAACTGACGGAAAATTAACAGAGACATAGAAACCGGGAACTGTTACCTGTCCCACAGTAATCAAAGACTGATAATCACTAATAAGCCATTACAAATGGAAAAACAATACTGAATATATATATATATAACAAATCTATCATGATAACATTATTTTCTATAAAAACAAAATATTTTCTTGTATACATTTCTAAGGTGCTCACTCTGATTTATTCACACAAGCCACAAAAATACAGCAAATGCTAAGTGTGATAGCAGCCCTCTCAGTTCCATCAACATTATCCCACTGAGTCATTTTTTTATTTCTAGAAAGACACATAGTTCTTGGACTTGTGTTTCAGAACACTGTGACAGTACCTGCTGAAGTTCACCAATCTCATGGCGTAAATAATCCTCCTTTCTGGCAGCTGCTTGTTCTGCGCGTTGCAATGCAAGCCTAAGGTCCCCCACCTGTAGAAGGAGAAACACTACATTCACAAACAATGGCACATTATTATCTACAACTTCCTGCTAACTATACATTTTGTGTTGTGTTGACATTGTTCATGTATAATACTTGAGACTCTCCATCGAACTTTTAAATATGATTATCACAAATTGCATTCATCAAGCAATTCCAAAACTGAGTGTTTATTCAATGCTTACTTAGAAAAGCATTCTGTTAAGGCAAAGAAATGCATACAAATATGTATAAGGTACAGCCATTACCATACAATATTGGAGAAAAGACCATGCATCCATAAATATTTGCCACTTCGGACAGAAAGTGATAGGCGCTATATGGGTTATAAAAGCTAGGTACTTCACTCATATACAGGAGCATACATTATAAACTACTATAGCCTTTTTGGAAAACATAACATGTTTAAAGAATCATCAAACTTCTCACATCCTTTCACCTGGCTATCCTAGTCTTGGAAATTTACTCTAAGAAAGCAGACTTGTAAATACACAGGGATAGTCCCTACAGTATTAAACAAGCTAGCAAAAACAAAACTAGCAATATTCTAAATCTCCATCACTAGTAATCTATATTTGCAAATGTTGATACAATATAAATATAACCATTAAAAATTACAATAAATGTATAAAGCATGTAAGAAAATTTCTAATTTACTATTAATGGAAAAACTATAATATGCATGACATCAATTATAAAAAATACATACATGGAAATAGAATAAAACACTAATACATAAAACTGACAGTACTTGTAAAAAGTGATGAATTTATGGAGGGTAGGCCATATTTGCTCTATCTCCCATTCCCCCAATTTTCCTGTATTATTATTCTAATGTACTTTAAATTTAAATTACTGATATTTTATCTATCCCAGTAAAAGAGCAGCAGAAACACAAAGGGCATATGGACTATGGCATGACTTATAATAGCAAAATACAGAAAACAACTCAAATATCAATCAATAAGAAATAGCTGAAAATACTTTACCTAATGAAGTATTATAAAACAGTAAAGAGATATTTTTTAAAAACCTCTATGTTTTACTAGTGATCATTAGGATATTTTACTAAGTAAATAAAACAAATATAAAAAGTATGAATAATAAACTATCATTTATGTAAAAAGGATGTAGGAGATAGAAATTGGGATATATGGCCAGGTACGGTGGCTCACACCTGGAATCCCAGCATTCTCGGAGGCCCAAGTGGGCAGATCACAAGGTCAAGAGATTGAGACCATCCAACATGGTGAAACCCCGTCTCTACTAAAAATACAAAACTTAGCTGGGCATGGTGGCAGGCACCTGTAATCCCAGCTACTCAGGACGATGAGGCAGGAGAATCTTTTGAACCCAGGAGGTGGAAGTTGCAGTGAGCTGAGATCATGCCACTGCACTCCAGCCTGGGTAACAAGAGTGAAACTCCGTCTCAAAAAAAAAAAAAAAAAAAAAAAAAAAGAAATCAGGGTATAAGTGAATGTGTATGTATACAGAACATGTAAATATATAGATACATATATTTTCTTGCATTTGCCAATAGAAACACTGAAAAGGTAAGCCAAACTCTAATAAAATGGTTACCTACAGGCAAGGAAAGGAAATGGGAGCAACTAAACTGGAAGTAAATGTCTGAATAGATTTTGCTCTCACTTTGGAATTGTAAATATTTTACATATTCAAAATTTAAAATTAAATCAAAAGGGCATAGAAGTCAATAACTGGTCCTGCAACAATGGATATTCACATGCAAAAGACCTAAATGTAAGAGTTAAGACTACAAAACTCTTAGAAGGAAACTGGTGAAAATCTGCATAAACTTGGATTAAGCAATGGTTTCTTATATATGATGCCAAAAGCACAAGAAAACAGACATAAGCTAGACTTCCTTAAAATTAAAAACTTCTGGCATCCAAGGGCACTATCAAGAAGAAAGACAACCCACAGAAAGGCAGAAAATATTTACAAATCCTGTATCTGATAAAGGTCTAGTATGCAGAAGAACTCATATAATAACAATAAAAAGATAAACAGCCCAATTTTAAAATGTAAAAAGGATTTGAATATTTTAATAAATTTCTCCCAAGAAGGTATATAAATGGCCAATAAGCAAATGAAAAGGAATTCAACATCATTAGTCTTTAAGAAAATGCAAATCAACACCATACTCAATTAGTACTTCACACACACTAAAAAGGCAATAATTTAAAAAACAGACAATTAATAAAAGTTGGCAGGATGTGGAGAAAATGAAACCCTCATCTACTGCTAGTGGGAATGTAAAGTAATCCTGCCACTATGGAAAAGTTTGTCAGTTCCTCAAAAAGTTAAATATATAGAGTTACCATATGATTTAAGGAGATAAATATCTAGGGGGATTTAAAATACATGTTCACACAAAAATTTGCGCATGGATATTTATAGCAGCATTATTGATAATGACCACAAAGTATAAATAACCCATATGCCCATCAACTGATGATTTTATAAGAGAAAGCCTCACAAATTTTGTTTTTCCTACTTCATCTGAGGTCCTTGGACTCCCACAGATGTTATAAATGAGCCAGGATTTAATCTCTCAAAATTATATGCAATATGTATATGCATTTTTGCTCTTCTCTCATAAGAGGGTTCCTAGCTTTCATAATACTCTCAGATGGGTCTAAAACTCACAAAAAAATTAAACAATACTGGTATTATGCAAGCATTACTTCAATAGTTTTAAAAAACACAACTGGTTAAATTTAGCAGAATCCAGTACTCTGAAATCTAAAACATGTATCATGACATAAAGTTTGATTCAAACCAGCTAATAAATTGTTTAATTTGTAGAAGCATAAACAAATATTTTTAAAACTACTCTAATTCATCATCCATTGCTTACTTGAATGGCTAAAGTTTCTTGCTGCTGATGGGCTTCTTCTTGGGCCTTCTCTAATGCTGCAGAAAGTTCTTCTTTAGCTTTCATTTCACGGCTCAGAGCAGCTTCCTGTGCCTCACTATCCTTTGCAGCATTGGCTTTGTGAAGATCAGTAAGTTCTCTTAAAAAATTAGATTGGGTTTATAAATGTTGCCAGTGATCAGACAATAAAAAAAGTATTTCTTCAACATCCTACTCTGATAATTCATTCTAAATGGGTTGCATATTTGCTCATTTTCTTACTTGTATGCACTATCCAGGGCAGCCTGAATACTTCGGTTCTTTTCTTCCAGTTCATCCATGTCTACTTGAAGTCGACCAAGATCTTTCTCCTGGCGTTCTACCACAGAATTTAGTTTTTTAATATTTTCTCTATGTTGTTTCTCAACCTCTTCTTTGCCATCAAGGACCTAAATGTTATAAAAACAGATAAAAGTATTTTTCAAGAAATAACACCATGGTAAATAATTGTATTCCAGGAATTTATAATAATGGAGAAAAATCTTTTTTTTTTTTTTTTTTTTTTTTTTTTTTTTGAGACAGTCTCACTCTGTTGCCCAGGGGGGAGTGTTCTGGCTCACTGCAACCTCTGCCTCCCAGGTTCAGGCAATTTTCGTGCCTCAGCCTCCCAAGTAGCTGGGACTACAGGTGTGCACCACCATGCCAAGCTAATTTTTGTATTAGGTTGGTTCAATATTTTTAGTAGATAGGATTTCACCTTGTTGGCCAGGCTGGTCTCAAACTCCTGGCCTCAAGTTATCTGCCTGTCTCAGCCTCCCAAAGTGTTGGCATTACAGGTATGCGTCACCCCACCCAGTTGCAAAATCTTAACATTTATTTATTGGTTGAAAAATTCTTCCTACATGTTACTACCCCATTAAATCTTTTCAAATGCTCCATAAACCATGGTCAACTGTTTGACAGGAAGTAAGAATAATAGATATGTTGAGAATTATGACTGCTAGTCACCTGTTTCAAATGCTGCAACTCCTCTTCTAGCTCTTTAACTTTTTTGTTTAGCTTTGCAATCATATTTTCATTTTCCTTGTCTTTAGCTCTTAATTTCTTGATGATGTTAGAATTATGCAGCTGCTGTTTTGAAAGTTTTTCCCCTGGTGATGATAGAAAAGTATAAACTCAAAAGACAACTGTTCCCTAAAAATCTCAATAGAATGTTTTATCTAACCAGTAACATAAAATAATAGCATTTTTTAAAATCACAATTTTGTAACCCACAATGTTATAACAATTTGGACAAGAATCATCAATGAATGTTAAAATTATTGGGTAAAAGGATGTTGGGAAACTGGATATTAACACGGTCTTAAAGAATCACTTTCACATATCACCTACTAATTATAAAGAGAAAAATCTGGCAGTCAACTCCTTAACTAAACATTCAGTTTTGGCATCACCAATTGTAGTACAGCCTGACAGTACGTGCCTGCTGATGTGATGTAGTAATGTAAGTGTACAATGTCACCTAGATATTTCCTACTAGAAATATGATATAAATTTAATCATGAAGAAATTACAAATTCCTGAACATGGGACATCCTGTGGGACAATTGCCCTGGACTCCACATAGTCCTCAATGATATTCTGAAGAAGAGAGAACTGTCCTAGATTGACGGAAAACTAAAAGGACCTAACAACCAAATGCAATCAGCAAACTTCAGATCCTGGGGCAGAACAAATGATCAAATATAAGAGACATTTTTAAGACAACTAAGATAAATACTAAAATACATGCTGGATTACACTTCTGAATTAATGCTGATTTCTTAGGTTTGACTATGGTGTACCTGTCAAGGAAAATGTACTTCCCCTTGGGAGACGCAGACTGAAGAATTTAGGAGCAGAATGTTATAGTATTTCTATCCTCCTTTCAAATGCGTTGAGAAAAAGGTAGCATAAGTGTGTGCAGAAAGATATGGAAGAGGTGTGGTAAGATGTTAACACTTGATGAATCTAGGTGATGAGGTAATCAGGTACTCATTGTAGTGTGCTTTCAAGCTCTGAGTTTTACACCTCTTCAGCTTTAAGTTTTAAACATATTTCTGGGGCATGTGGAAACAATATGTAATATACCTGTGTAAAATGTAAATACTCTGTGAATACAAAATACTCCCATGTGAAATTGCTCTATTTTCTCTGTAAAAGTGTTCATTAAACAAAAGAAGACATCAGTCCATCCTCTGAAAAAATTACTAAATTACAAAATAGTAACATTTGATATTAATATTTTAAATTACTTTTTTAAAATAAGAAAACCATGCAGTTAGCCTTCCCCTCAGTGTCTAATATTGTTAAGACAAGGTAGTTAACAATTTCAAGACATCTTGAGAAAATAATTATAACAGCTCTTTCTTCATTTTTCTATTTTAGTGCTTAGAATTGTGCGGTGGGGCCGGGTGCGGTGGCTCAAGCCTGTAATCCCAGCACTTTGGGAGGCCAAGGCGGGTGGATCACAAGGTCAAGAGATCGAGACCATCCTGGTCAACATGGTGAAACCCCGTCTCTACTAAAACCACAAAAAAATAGCTGGGCATGGTGGCGCGTGTCTGTAGTCCCAGCTACTCAGGAGGCTGAGGCAGGAGAATTGCTTGAACCCAGGAGGCGGAGGTTGCAGTGAGCCGAGATCGCGCCATTGCACTCCAGCCTGGGTAACAAGAGTGAAACTCCGTCTCAAAAAAAAAAAAAAGAATTGTGCAGGGTTTTTGTTGTTGTTGAGATAGAGTCTCACTCTGTCGCCAGGCTGGATGCAGTGGTGCAATCTTACAACCTCTGCCTCCCGAGTTCAAGCGATTCTCCTCTCTTAGCCTCTGGAAAAGCTGGGACTACAGGTACGCACCACCATGCCCAGCTAATTTTTGTATGTTTAGTAGAGACAGGGTTTCATCATATTGGCCAGGATGGTCTCAATCTCTTGACCTCATAATTCACCTGCCTCGGCCTCCCAAAGTGCTGAGATTACAGGTGTGAGTCACCATGCCCCGCCAGAACTGTGTTTTATAATTATCTGTATTCCTGTATTTCCCTCTCACTAAACTAAGCTCCTAAAGAATAGAGGGTGTCATATTTATTATTGTATCAAATATAATATCTGACATACTAACTGTTCAATAAATATTAGATGAATAAATGAAAAACAAAAAGTTGGGTAAAGCTAACTTTTTCAAATGAAATGGCTGCTTCCAACTGTTCTCAAACTCTACAGTTTCTCTGGAAATTTACTTTAGCTCAATGATTTAGGACAAAAATATTCATCTTACCACTAACTATAATATTCACATTATAGAAATAAACGTACAACATTAAAAACAGTAAAAAGTATGGTATACCCATATAATGGATTTTATTATAGCCATTAATAATGATAAAAAAACATTTAACGGGGCTTCGCTGCATCCGCCGTGCCTTGGCCAAGTCTTCAAGAGACCACACCAAAATGCCATCTCAAATGGAACATGCCATGGAAACCATGATGTTTACATTTCACAAATTTGCTGGGGATAAAGGCTACTTAACAAAGGAGGACCTGAGAGTACTCATGGAAAAGCAGTTCCCTGGATTTTTGGAAAATCAAAAAGACCCTCTGGCCGTGGACAAAATAATGAAGGATCTGGACCAGTGCAGAGATGACAAAGTGGGCTTCCAGAGCTTCTTTTCCCTAATTGCGGGCCCCACCATTGCATTCAATGACTATTTTGTAGTACACATGAAGCAGAAGGGAAAGAAGTAGGCAGAAACGAGCAATTCCCCCGGCCCTGATAACAGTTGTCCCAAAGGGTCACTTAAGGAATCTGACCCACAGCTTTCCCCATATAAGGATTTCATGAGCAGATTAGGACCCTTAGCAAGTGTACAAATAAAATCTAATTCCCATTTGACGAGCGGAGAAAGAAAAGTTAAATGCCAGACAAGCTTTGATTTTTGTATTGTTTGCATTCCCTTGCCCTCAATAAATAAGTTCTTTTTTAGTTCTGAAAAAACAAAAACATTTAATGGTATAGAGAGACGTAAGTGAAGGAAGATTGCAAGTTAAATATATGATCTTAACTATGTTTAAAAACACATTTAAAAAATGCTTTAAGACTAGAAAAAATTAATAGTTCCTTACAATATTGGATTATAATCTACTTTTCCTCTTTGTTTATATACTTTCCTACAACTTCAAAACTTTCTACAAGTAGCAAGTATCACTCTTACAACTAGAAAAATTTTAACTAATGAGAAAGAAAAAGAGAAATTCACTTGACCATCTTTTCTAAAACCTCCCCTCTCCCAGGATATTGCATGAAGAAATTAATTCAGTGTCCATTTATAATGATTTATTTCATGAATAGATCTTTAATTTCTATAATGCTATTAATTTTGTTATTTTATTTTTTGAGACAAGGTCTCATTCTGTCACCAAAGCTGGAATGCAGTGGCATGATCTTAGCTCACCGCAACCTCTACTTCCCAGGCTCAAGCCATCCTCCTGCCTTAGCCTCCCGAGTAGCTGGGATTACAGGCACACACTGCCACCATCCAGCTAATTTTTGTATTTTTAGTAGAGACAGGTTTTCACTATGTTGGTCAGGCTGGTCTCGAACTCCTGACCTCAAATGACCCACCCACCTCGGCCTCCCAAAGTGCTGGGATAACAGTCATGAGACACCACACCCAGCCAATGCTGTTAATTTTAAATCTTCTCAGAGACAAAAATGCTTAATAATTTAAAAATTAAGAATACAATGAAAAATTCACTATCAAATGCCAGAACAATACAATATCATACAGAACCCAAGCTAGGTATTCAGATGTTACCTAAATCCCAGAATTACACACTTTGAATATCTTGGTTTAAATGACAGGCTCTTTAGACCTGTTGACAGTTTTTAGGGCAGCACAAATTTCTGTCTATTTTACTAGGGTCTTACTTTTTTTTTTAAACTCCCTAAAAACAAAAGCTACAAACACATATCTCCGTCTCAATATATCTTATTCCTCATTATTCCACAAACTGTCACCTACTATTTCTATAGTTTAAGTCCAAATCCTCCTTGCTTTCAGTATTTTAAATTAGGAAGCATCACCTAGTTATGTAGCAAATATTTTTCCTGTTCTTACAATATTTTCTATAGTCAACTAAATACTTTACGCACCTTCTTCCATTAACCCTCGGATCTGCTCATCTTTCTCTTTCAAAAGGTCTGCAGTTTCACTACTATTTAATCTAGTGGCAAGTTCTTCTTTTATGTTTTTGATTTCCTAATAAAAAAGAAATCTGTGAATACCATAAAGAATTACTTTCACTCTAAGAATAGTTCTCATTTTTTCCCCCATCCAAAGAAGCTATCCATAATCACATTCTCAATAAGAATCTGTAAGTTTTGTTCAATTAATCTACTACCTTGGTTAACTGAGACTGAGAAAACAGCTTTGAAAATGATATACAAAATCTAAATCCAAATATACAAGCAAGTTTTAATATGAAAACATAAACGGGCATAAATTAACTTTCCTTTTTTTTTTTTTTGAGACAGCGTCTGACTCTGTTACCTGGGCTGGAGTAGAGTGGTAGATTCATGACTCACTGCAGCCTCACCAACCTCCTGGGCTCAGGTGACCACAGGCACATGGCACCATGGTTAGCTAATATTTGTATTTTTTGTAGAGATGGGGTCTCACCATGTTGCCTAGGCTTGTCTTGAACTCCTGGGCTCAAGGAATCTGCCCTCCTCAGTCTCCTGAGTACCTGACTACAGGCGCACACCAACATAACCAGCTAACTTTCCGCATTTTTTAGTAGAGACGGGTTCTCACCAGGTTACCCAGGCTACTCTCTTCCTCCTGGGTTCAAGTGACCCATCCACTTCATCCTCCCAATGTGCTGGGATTACAGGCATGAACTACCACACCTAGCCAAAACTCTACGATTTAAATGTTAATATATGATATCCTTTTTACCTTGCTTCTCTTTTTTTCCACTATCAAAACATGATGAATGTACTCCTCAAAAATCTGTCTTATAGAGTTTAATTAGCATTATTTTAAATTTCGATTACCTTTTTAGCAGCATCTCTCTCTTTGCAGGCTAGCTGAACTTTCTTTTCTGCTTCTGCAATTCTTTGAGTAAACTCATCTTTCAAGGAAGAAATGCTACTGCTTTCTTCTTTCACTCTGAACATTTCACTAAATTTAAAACAATATTTGAGAATGAGGATGGTGTTTATATATCCCAAAGGTACACTTGAGTTCAGTTCTCAAAAGGAAGATAACTTTTCTCTGACATATACCTTATTAAAATAGAACAGTATTGGGCCTATTAACTTTTAAGAAAAAAATAAGGACATTTCCCTTGTTAAGTTTATTTTAAAATACCTCAAAGAAAACTTGTTAGAAAGTGAAAATGTCACCAACATCTGACATGCAAAAATAACAAAGTAAATACAATGTTTCAATTCTGAATCTTTGTGTGTCACATTTTCCCAATCAGCTCCTGATTGCAAACCAATACCCAGTATTTTCTTAAACTACAATAACACAGTTTTCTTGAAATACATGTTTTAAATCTGTAATATTAAAAGACTAAAAACGAAAGAGCTTTGCAGTTTTTGCAAAATGACTCTCTTCAATGCCAAAGGTAATATGGTAAAGACAAAGCAGAAAAGTAATCTTTAAGGTTACTAACTGAAATGCTATACAACTTTCAATAATGATAAATTACAAAACATTTTAATTTCAAAAACATTCTTAAATATGTACAAAGTATACAGGCCTCCAGAAAATGTGTAACATTATTCACATTTGTAGAATACTTACTCTTTCAGGTTATCATAAGCTTCTTCTAGAAGTGCTTTTTCCTTACTAAGAGATAATAACTGAGCCTCCCTTTTTTCCAGTTTTTCATTCAGAAATTCAACTGTCTGGATAAGGAGAAAGCCAAAAAAGTCACAACACTTAGCTTTAAAAAAGACCATTTCTACATGCAGTTATATCACTATAGTAAAGAAAACAGCTTTATCTCATAAAAATAATTAAGAACAATATTAGGAACACAAAGGATGCAGAACAAGAAGTACTCTTAGCAGGGGATAGGAGAGTAAAAGTAAGTACAACAAAGAGCCAGTGGGAGTGTAAGTTGAGAAACCACTTGGGAAAACAATTAGGTAATATCTAGTTGGAGATCTATATACTCTTTGATATAGAAAATTTCACTTTTAGGTATACTTTAGAGGAGAAAATTCTTGCATAAATGCACTAGGTGACACGGATAAGAATACTTATTGCAGCTTCCTGGTAACGGCAAAAATCTGGAATAGTCTGTGTATACACCAAAATGAGAAGGGAGATGGATGCAATCAGAAGAGGTCAAAGACAGGTTTTAAAGACTATATCTTAGCTAGGTAGTGGATATACAAGTGTCTGCTTTCTTTACGATTCTTCACCTGAAACATGTACCCTTTTCTTAATATGATATGTTGCATTTAAAAAACAGAAGTCCGGGTACAGTGGTTCATGCCTGTAATCCCAGCACTTTGAGGCCAAGGTGGGTGGATAACCTGAGGTCAGGAGTTTGAGACCAGCCTGGCCAACATGGCAAAACTCCGTCTTTACTAAAAATAAAAAAATTAGCTAGGCATAGTGGTGGGCACCTATAATCACAGCTGCTGAGGAGGTTGAGGCTGGAGAATCGATTGAACCGAGGAGGCAGAGGTTGCAGTGAGCCAAGCTCGTGCCACTGCACTCCAGCCTGGGTGACAAGAGTCAAACTCTAACTAAAAATAAAATATAATCAAATAAATAAATAAATAAATAAAGTAGAGGCCAGGCATGGTGGCTTACGTCTGTAATTCCAGCACTTTGGGAGGCCAAGGAGGGCAGATCACTTGAGGTCAGGAGTTTGGGTCCAGCCTGACCAACATGGTAAAACTCATCTCTCTCTACAAACAACATGAAAATTAGCTGTTCATGGTGGCACGTGCCTGTGGTCCCAACTACTTGGGAGGCTGAGGCAGAAGATTTACTTGAACCTGGGAGGCAGAGGTTGCAGTGAGCAGCAAGCACTCCAGCCTGGGAAACAGGGCAAGACTCTGTCTCGAAAAACAAATAAAATAAAATAAAATAAAATAAATAAAATAAAAGTAGGGCTGGGCACAGGTTCATGCTTATAATCCCAGCACTTTGGGAAGCCAAGATGGGAGGACTGTTTGAGCCCAGGAGTTCAAGACCAGCCCAGCAACATAGTGAGACCTCATCTCTACTAAAAATTAAAAAAAAAAAAAAAAAATAGCCAGGCATGGTGCAAGCCTGTGGTCTCAGCTACTAGAGAGGATAAGGGGAAAGGATTGCTTGAGCCCCAGAGGTCGAGGCTGCTGTGAGCCATGATCACACCACTGCATGGGCAACAGCCTGGGCAACAGAGAGAGACCCTGTGAGCCATGATTGCACCACGGCATGCTAGCCTAGGCAAGAGAGAGAGATCCTGTCTCATTCATACATACATATATCCATACTAAAAGTAATTTTAGAAAAACTGTAAGAATTTTTAAATCTCCATAATGTATTAGTGTAAAACTAAACAAAAAGTAATGCTTAGAATGTTTCATTCCTTAGTTCCTGCTCAAGCGGTGATAAACTTGAGTATAAAAAGGGTAGGAAGGGGTCCTTTTCGGACTCAAAAAATTGAAGTCTTACCTGAGTTTGTTTTAGATGAACTTAGAAATCACTTACCTTCTTAAATACACTGAAATTCAAAAACATCTGATAGTAATTAGTGCTGGTTTCTAAGAATTCAAACTCTTATTACATATCTTATAGTATATAGCTATTACTAATTGAAATATTATTGTGCAGCATTTTTTTGTGAATATTTAACCTAAGTAACAGAATCTGGCGCTTTTTAATACAATTAAGTAATTCAATACATGGCACTTACAGGACATTTCTTCAAGACATCCTATATCTCAGAAGTCTATTAAAGATGCCAGATCCAACTCAATTTCTATATCTAAAAATCACAGGAAAAACCAAAACTATGACTTAATGTTAAATAGTTTACATCACTTTCCTTTCGTATGTATTAAGCAGAAGCAATTTGTCACTCCTAAGCAAGGCTTTTGTTCCTTAGACATTTCTCTTTCTCGTTCATGTGAAATCTAGCTATCAATAGGAGATCTCAAAAATAACATAAACAGAAAGCAAACTGAAGCAATACAAGGATGTATACTCCTCATATATGAATGAAAATACTAATAATAGAAAAGCACCAATAATTAAAGTCTTAAATTATCATTTAAGGTTTGCTACAAATAATGTAAACATGCAAAAAAAAATTCTGATGCGAGAAAAACCATAACATTTAGTTTTTTTGGTACATCTATCTGCAAAAAAGATGAAGATACATTTAATATAAGAAGACAATCCTTTCCAAATTGACATACTAATGCACATAACAGAATTTTAAAGTGATAAGGACTCAACAATAAAGATATAAGATGAAAATTTTTTATGCTTAACTATATTGAAGTATCAACCTATTCTACCATAATTACCTTGGAGAAATTTCAAATTATATTAATAATTGTTCAACTTAAAGGTCTTTAATGCTATACTTAATAGCAAAATGCCTATCTTTCAAAATCTATACAAATTATTATGCATAAATGAAAATATTTTCAAAACAAATGATTTAATCTCCAAAAAGCACATCTAAAAGTCCCTTCCACTTTCTAGAGTTACCTTGCAAACATCTTCCTTCTCAGAAAGTGCTTCTGGCTGACTTTCAGCAGATTTGCACTGCTCAGTCACCTTATCTAACACAGTCTGTCCTTCATTTATTGGTGTAGAAGAAACCAAAATATCAGGCTGTTCACAGTTAACAGGAGTTGCACTTCGTCCACTTTCTTCCATTTCTGTCTCCTCAGTGGGTATAACTAATGTTTCATTTACTTCTTCAGATTTTCCTTCAGCAGATTCAACTGTTTTAGACTTTGGAGTTGAAGAATTAACTATAATAGGCACTAAAGCATATCCCTTGCCTGACAATTCATCATCTGAATTGATTTCACTTACACTCCGGCTATCTAATGACTGTACACTAAATGAGTCTATTCTTTCAAAAGCATCAGATGAACAGCAACTCTCAGTGAGTTTTTGGAAATCATCTAAACGATTATATTCAGGACAAGCAGATGTAGAGAGAAGCTGAAAGGATGTCTGCATCAGGTGAAGACTCGATTTTGAATCTGTAGTCTCTTGTCTTGAGCTCACTGAGCTCTCACTTATTACACTTTCATGATCTAAAACTTCAATATCACTGGTGGTAGAAGTACCTGATGAAAAGGTGCTAACAGGAGGAGAAGGTGTATTGCTCTGCCTATCTTCTTGTTTTTGTTCCTTAGGTTCCAAAGCCATGTCCTTTGTTTCTGCTGTGAGAGACTGTGTAGACATATTAGATATACTTTCCGTAGTTGTTTTCACATCAATTACACCTTCAGATACTTTCAAACGTACAGTTGGCATCTTCATATCCAATTCTTTATTAACAGTTTCTTCATGCTTGCCTTCAGTTTTAGGTGATGAAGTACCTGCTGCCAGGGTTTCCCCTGAAACACACAAAGAAGAGTCTTTTACTTGGGATTCAGTTGTTTCAGGAGTTCTTGACTGTCCAATGTGCAAGGATTCATGTAAGCTGCTTTTCACTTCTTCTTCTGGTCGTTGTGATTTTGCTGGAGGTTTTGATACCACTGGACTCTTCTGAATAGTCTGGACATCAGTTGGCGAGAGAAAGGCACTGAAGAAATTTTCAGATTCATCGACCACAGTCCTCCGAACTGGCTTTGTGATTGCTTTAGGAGAGGCTATTGGTGGACTCTGAGGTTCAGTGTTTGATTTCAATCCCCAGGTTGAAGTATCCCATCCTCCACTGACAGGGGAACTTATTCCTTTGACAAAAAATAAATATTAAATAAGAAGACACACACATATATATTATATTAATATTTCAATCATCATTATAAATCAGTATAAATATAAATTTAGAAAAAAATACCCTATGAAATACAACCTGTAATTTGCACCTGTGAAACTCCTTGCTTATTACATCATTAATTAGTTTCCAAGTTAATACAGAGACTTAAAGAAGAAAATTGGTGTGGATCTGCTTGAGAAAAAGGAGGAGGACAGACAAAAGATTGGACCTGGCCTGGACTATTAGATACAAGTATGTTATTCCTCCCTACAACAAATTAAGGAAGTAACAGTCTATGTTTTATAACCCACAGTAAGCCAAAGATACCTATAATTCATGTCATAATAACAGGCTCTACTTATCAATATGAAATAAACTAATATGAAACTGATTGAATAGGCAGAGCCATGTGCAGTCACAGAAAAATGAACCAACCTATTCAGTCAGTTTCACATTAAGTTTTACTTGTAATATCAGTAATAAAATAGTTATGAGCTAGACAAAGGGCAACACTCAAAAAATGAACTCAGTGGGCATGGAGATTCACAACTATAATCCCAACACTAGAAGGATCATTTGAGCCCAGGAGTTCGAGACAAGCCTGGGCAATGTAGTGAGACCCATCTCTACAAAAAAAAAAAAAAAAATTAAAAATTAGCTGGGCCTGGTAGCATACTTATGTGGTCCCAGCTACTCAGGAGGCTGAGGTGGGAGGATTACCTAAGCCCAGGAGATGGAAGCTACATTGAGCCATAATCGAACGTGTCTAAAAAAAAAAAAAAAAAAAAAGCCTCAAACCAAGATACTGGTGACAAATGCTCTTTCCCGAAGATCAAATTAAACTGATGGGAACAGTATGTTCTAGAGAATAAATTTATTTTCATCCACTTAATCACAGGCTAATTCTCTAAATCCCACTTCCAAGCCTACTCTAAGAGGAAGTTTTGTTCCCAAATTCTAAATTATGTCAGAAATTACAAGGTCATTATGAATTTCAGAAATGTATGGGTTTTTTTTAAGAACTACTGCTCTTTAACATAGACGTAATTGACACCAGGGTTATCAAAGAAGATAACTATTTTCTTGGGGGAAAAGGTAATTATCATATCAGTCATAAAACAGCTACTACTAAAATCCTGATTTTTAAAAACGGCATAATCATGATTTTAAAAACAGTAAAATATTTAAAGCATTTCTTTAAAAATGTTTTCTTTCCCAAATTAAAATGTGGCTGAACAAAATATTCACAATTAGAAGTTGGTGGAGAGAGCACAAGTAACTAAAAGTTTCTAAAAACTATCAGGCCTTAGAGTAGAATCTATCCTTTATTATGACTTCAGGCCGGACACAGTGGCTCATGCTTATAATCTCAGCACTCTGGAAGGCTGAAGCAAGTGTATCACTTGAGGTCAGGAGTTCAAGACCAGCCTGGCCAACATGGTAAAACCCTGTCTCTACTAAAAACGCAAAAATTAGCTGGGTGTGGTGGCACAAACCTGTAATCCTAGCTACTCAGGAGGCTGAGGCAGGAGAATCACTTGAACCTAGGAAATGGGGGCTGCAGTGAACAGAGATGGCGCCACTGCACTCTAGCTTGGATAACAGAGAGACTCCCATCTCCAAAAAATATATATATATATAGATGAGACTTCAAATGCAGTTAGGATGAAAAGTATGTAGAAAATTTCAGTTTGGAGGCATAGTTCTACATTCATTTGTGCCATATACACAAACCAGAGAAAATCAAAATTAAAGATGCAAATGAACAAGCAAGATTATGTCTACTGATTAATTTAAATAATTTTAAGAATTAACTTTGCCTCTTGGAGAATACTTTATATAATTCCAGGGTTATCCGGCATCCATCTAAATTACACTATTTTGAAGAGTATGGTCATTTTCAGAAAACAAATATCCCTACATCTAAAACTTATATTCTATGTCATCTAAAGTTTAGTAATTCTAATTAACTGGGGCACATAGGAAAAAACAAAATTACTCCAGCAAGGTTATAGGTCTTGTAAAAAGTAAATAGGACCATGACATACACACGGACCAAAATAAATTAAAATGAGGTACCTCAAATTTAAGTCCTGACTTTTCACTGATGTAAAATTAAGAACAGAAACCAGGAAGGAGTAGTCAAGCATATCTCTTATCCTTTTTCACACAAAGGTTGACATCCTCTACACCTGCAAATCTTCACCTCACACGTCAAAATGCTAAACTGTTCCTTAGACTTAAGAGTCAAAAGCAACTGAATAAAAATCCCTGAAAGATTAAGCTCAATGAAAACTGCAAAGAGAGACTTGGCTATTCAGAAATAAAATATGATACTATCCAAAAATCTTGGGTCACAGACTCCCCAGGTAATACCTCCAGTACATTCTAACCCGCATCCACTGTGTGACCTAGAGCAAGTTACCTGGCCATTCTGGGCCTCATTTTCCTCTTTGTAAAACACAGATATAAACCAAGCTCATTCTGCGAGATGTTCTGAAGATGGCACGGCCATTAAAAAGCACATTACAGGCTGGAGGCGGTGGCTCACGCCTGTAATACCAGCACTTTGGGAGGCCGAGGCCGGCGGACCACCTGAAGTCAGGAGTTTGAGACCAGCCAGGCCAAGACGGTGAAACCCGGTCTCTAGTAAAAATACAAAAATTAGCCGGGCATGGTGGTGTGCGCCTGTAATCCAAGCTACTCGAGAGGCTGAGGCAGGAGAATCGCTGGACTGTGGGAGGCGGAGGATGCAGTGAGCTGAGATCGCGCAACTGCACTCCTGCCTGGGAGACACTGTGACATTCCGTCTCCACAATAACAATATAAAAGCACATTACGCGCCACCAAGCGTGAAATGTTCACTAAATGTTAGCAATTGTTCTTCCCTTCCCTGATGATCTACGTACTTCAGACCCTGGATCCCAACAGTGCCTGAGAGGCGAAGCAATTCGAGGTTCAGGTTCAGGGAGGCTGTGCTTGGAAGCTGCATCGAGGGAGGGCTTGAGGACAAAACCAACCAAGTCCCCTGTCATCGAACTCCGTAAGCCTCGCACCCAGGACCAAAGACAAGGAGGAACCTGGAGCTAGGTTTTCCCTCAAGAAGACGGCAAAGATCGACTTGAAGGCTTAAGCAGCATTAGGGAAGGCGCCGGGGAGAAATTACCTCCTGAGAACTCTCTCAGCAAGGAAGGACCCCTCTCTAGACCACTTAACCTGTCTACAGAAAGAACGGCAGCCTGCGGGAGCCGGGGACCCTGCTCCTCTCTCTTACCCGGCTCTCCATACGGAATGGTCTCGGCCCAGACGCTCGGCTCCTCTTCCTGGATGTCCAGGACCCTGTCGATGGACTTCTGGGCCTGGGACAAGGCCTGCTTGGCGAAACTGGAGATCTGGGAGGCGTTGAACCAACTCATCGCCCCTCCTCAGCCGGCAGTGGCGGCGGCAGCACCAAGCGGGAAGGCCTCAGGCCTGGGGAAGGGAGCAGAGGAACGGCTTCGCTCCCCTTTTCCACTCGGCTGGTTCGGTCAGCGTGTGGCCATGACCCCGACAGCCTCCCCCGAGACCGGGATGTTACCTTCGGCGGTTCCCGCACAGCTGAGACGAATGGGGCCGTGTGCGCATGCGCCTGCTTCTTCCACGTACACAGCAACCAAATCTGAGAGCCTAGAGTTCCGCCGATAGACGGAAAAAAAAAGAGACAAAAACGTTGACGTCACATCCGGGAGCGCCGGGTTGCCCTTAGTTACCGACGAACGCGGAAGGGCTTCTGTTAATATTGATTCCGTACTTACAGCAAAGAAGCTATGGTTACCAATAGAAGTCGATTCTCCCATTAGGAATATTTCAGTTTTCCTGTGTGTGCTTTCCAGAAAAATGGTTCACGTACTAAAAGCTTGCACCTTGCCAGCAGTAATTGCAAAGGGAAATTTGGGCCTCACATTTCTCTTAGCCCTTTGTCTCAAATATGTAAATAGCTCTGCATTAACTTAGTATTATAAGGAGAAACCCTTGTTTGGGCTTGCCTAAAAGAGAGGATCACGTATGAACACTGTGCCCACCCGTGGAACACATGGTGCAGAAATCACCACCTCTCTCTTAAAATAGTAGCAAACTCAGTCAAAATATACTATGGTCTCTCCGTGTGCAGATTCCTATATTGAAACCTGATCTCCAATGGGAGAGTATTAAGGGGAGCCTTTAGGAGACGTTAGATGATGAGGATGGAGCCCTCATGAATGGGAGCCCACTTTTGTAAGTGCCCTTATAAAAGAGGCCCAAGGGAGTTCACAAGAAGGCACCAATTGTAAGCTAGAAGAGCAGCCCTCACCAGACACCAAACCTGCCAGCTCCTTATATCTTGGACTTCTCAGCCTCTAAAACTGCAAGAAATAAATTTCTACTGCTTATAAGCCACTCAGTTTATGGCAATTCGTTACAGCAGTCCAAATGGACTAAAACAGGTAGGAAGCACTAAGGCTATTATCCTAACAATGTGCATTGGGCATATTACTTAAAATATAACCTTTTCTGAGCCGGGCGTGGTGGCTCACGTCTGTAATCCCAGCACTTTGGGAGGCCGAGGCAGGTGGATCACCTGAGGTCAGGAGTTCAAGACCAGCCTGACCAACATGAAGAAACCCCATCTCTTTTTTAAAAAAAAGAAAAGAAAACATAACCTTTTCTGTGTGGATTCCCTTCAAACATTTGGCCATAAAAACATACCTTAAATTGGTGACCTTCCTAGTCCAGTCTGCAGCTATATTGTTTGGCCCCAATAATGTTAAAGATAAAATCCTATCAACATTTAAAAGCCGGATTTCATTCAAAAATCTGGATTTCTGCTGCTTTTGAAAAATATGAATACCAGACATGGAAATAGTCAGCTAGAGTAGTCACCAAATAATTTTCACTCACTCCAGTTTGCCACAGACTCTACTACTCATCTTATTATACCCTCCCGATTATTTATATTACATGCCTGCTCCCATATTTGAGTATTTTACCCCACTGCAAGGAACCCTGCAAAAAAGGAATTACTTTTCTTTCCAAAAGGCAGATTGAACCCCTTAAGAAGTTATAACATCTTACAATAATTTTATCTAATTACAATAAAAATTTGCACGTTAAAACTAACAATTTAGTCGTTTACACAAGTAGTACAAAGTAACTCAAGTACTTTCAAACAGCTTAGCTAAGTAGTAAACAGAGGAGATTTGGGGCAGATTCAGGTTGAAATTAACTGTACAATTAGAGTTCCAAGACTTCTAATTATACAGCTTTGGCTAAATGACCTAAACCATCTAAAACTATTAGTCAGCTCTCAGATGGAGACAGTCACCTTCTCACAATGCTACTTTGAGAATTTTAGCTCCCTCACTTTCAAAATTGTAGGCTACATCTGTAACTTTTCAGGTAGAACATATAAATTTATTCCATATGGTTTTATAATGAAACTTATTCAATATGTAGCTAGAAAGATTAATGAAAACTTAATTCAATGACACATAAGTAATCAAAAAACATTTGAACAGAAAACTGCCATCAAAGTCAAAAAGAATGAGAACATATATATGTTCTCACATTAAAATAATAGCACCAGGCCAGGCACAGTGGCTCAACACCTGTAATCCTAGCACTTTGGGAAGCCAAGGTGTGTGGATCACCTGATGTCAGGAGTTCAAGACCAGCCTGGCCAACATCATGGAACCCCGTCTCTACTAAAAATACAAAGAACTAGCCAGGCGTAGTAGCGCGTGCCTGTAATCCCAGTTACTCGGGAGGCTGAGACAGAACTGCTTGAATCCAGGAGGTGGAAGTTACAGTGAGCCAAGATCACACCATTGCACTCCAGCCTGGGGCGGCAAGAGTAAAAACTGTCTCAAAATACAACAACAACAAAAAAAACTAGCACCTACTTTTTTAGTATTTGTGCTTAATTTTGTTTCAAGTCTTATTCACTTAAAAGAAACAAAAACCGGGCAACATGTTGGCTAGGTTTTTGGCAGGCTTCCCAGGGACAAAAATGGCTATGGCTAACAATTTCTACCTGTGCTACTATGTCAGGCACAAGGACAAGCTGCAGTACTAGTTTCTGGAGTTTGAATTTCAGCCAGACGGAAAGCTTAGATATACCAACAACAGCAATTACAAAAAAGATGTCATGATCAGGAAAGAGGTTATGTGCACAAGAGTGTTATGGAAGAACTGAATTACTGATGACAGTGAAATTACAAAAGAAGCTGATGCTTTAGGGCCTCCTCCTGACAAGGCTGGGCTACAGGAACTTAAAACTGTAATTGGAGATGAGCATAATATTTTACCACATCAAAAATGGGTTCTCTTATTGACGTAAATCAGTCAAAGGACCCTGAAGGCCTTCGAGTATTTTACTGTTTGGTCCAAGACTTGAAATGTTTAGTTTTCAGTCTCATTGGATTATACTTCAAGATTAAACCAATTTAAATTGTATGGTTTTCAAGCTGTTCGTATATTTAATTTAGAGATAGAAGGGTTTATTTGTCATTTACAGTATCAGGGATTTTATGAATGTGAAGCAAACAAAAAAAAAATTTGAATGCAGACCAGGCGCAGTGGTTCACATCTGTAATCCCAGTACTTTGGGAGGCCAAGGTGGGAGGATCACAAGATCAGGAGTTCGAGACCAGTCTGACCAACATGGTGAAACACCATCTCTACTAAAAATACAAAAATTAGCCAGGCATAGTGGCACATACCTGTAATCTCAGCTACTCAGGAGGCTAAGGCAGGAGAATCACTAGAACCAGGGGAGGTGGAGGTTGCAGTGGGCTGAGATCATACCACTGCACTACAGCCTGGGCAACAGAGCAAGACTGTCTCAAAAAAAAAAAAAACAAAATTGTATATAAACTGAAAATAAGAAAATACATTAGCAGTCTTAATAGTTATCCTAACTTGAGTCCACATAGGTTGGACAGTCCCCACACACATTGAATTCTGTAAATAAAAGCTATCTTTTGTTAAAAATTTGCTCTAATAAAACATACCAAATCTTGGGGGAAAAAAAAATAAAAAACAAAACCATGGCCTGGCATGGTGGCTCACGCCTGTAATCCCAGCACTTTGGGAGGATAAGGCAGATGGATCACCTGAGTTCATAAGTTCAAGACCATCCTGGCCAATCTGGTGAAACGCCATCTCTACTAAAAATGCAAAAATTAGACCAGGCACAGTGGCGGGCACCTGTAATCCCATTTATTTGGGAGGCTGAGACAGGAGAATCACTTGAACCCGGGAGGCAGAGGTTGCAGTAAGCTGAAATCGTACCATTGCACTCCAGCCTGGGCAACAAGAGCAAAACTTCATCTCAAAAATAAAAAAAAAAAAAGAAACAAAAACATTATATTATTGATACAGCAAGTTAAATTAAACCAGTAAATTTTTACTATAGAAATCATTGTAGCAAAAGTGTTATTTCAAGTGCAATGAAAATTTGATGTAATTCTGCTACACATTTAAAAATATTTCATTACTACCATGGAACTACTTATTACCCTTAATATGCTTTTAAAAATTTCAGTGAAAGAAGTACACAATATATGATTTTATTAATAAATAGTGCAAAAGCATCAGTGATAACTGTTTGAACATGAAATTTTTTAAACAGCCATGTCTTGGTGTTAATTTTGTGCATATTGGCCTCTATGGCACTACAAGTAAACAGATGACAATATTGCCCATTTTCATGCACAAGTATTCAGCTATAATACCGTTTACAAATTATTACGGACAAGAATATTCTGCAATAATTAATATTCATTTGGATGGCCACAATTAAATGAATATTAAATAAAGGAATAGCCTATGTTCAATATACTCCAGATGACAGACTGTAATATTTAATATTATTTAAAACTTAATTCTTTATTTTATTTAAAGGGACATCTTTTGTGTATCTAGGTGCTCAAATGAAAACTAGGAATGCATTCTTCAACCATAATAACAAAATTCACATAGAAGAGGGTGTGTGCCTCCATCTCGAAAAGAAGCAATACATTTCCTCATAATCTCTCTCCCCAGGTATCATTTCCCATATTATTAATGAAAATGCTTACAAGCACCAACACCAAAATCCCGTCTTCAAGGGAAAGTTACAAAGTTAAAAAAGAATGGTTCATTATATAAAAAAAGTCAAATTGAAGCAACACTATTGCTAAAAATGACATCAATTAAACTTCTTAGCATCCACAAAGTATATTATTTCCATGAGTTTTCTATTATGTGCAGATTTTCCTTAAGAAGTAAAATGAAGTTTGAATAGTACAGTCTGCGGTGTGGTGACATCAGCAACCGCCAGTTCTTGTCCATCAACGAGCCCCAATTCTAAAACAGAAAAAATATAATAAATACAAGCAAAAAAACTCAACAGAAAGGACAGTACACACGTACACAAACTATAGAGTATTATGATCTAGATAAACATCAAAATCCAATCCTCTTTAATCAAAGTACCATTCGATTTCTTAGTGATTTTCAAATATTCTACTAAAACAGCAGTTTTTTAATTCCATTAATATTTCTAAAGTTGTAAGTAATTATTACCTAACCATATACAAAGGCATTAAGAGGAAATCTAGAACAAGCACTGATTACTTTCACCAAAAAAAGAGAAAAGAAAAAAAACAATTAGTAAATACCCTTATTTAAAAATACCTTTCAATGTTTTGGAGAGATTTGGCCTTGTTCGTTCTTCAATAGAGGTTACCGACTAGAAAACAAAATTATTTTAATGCAAGGCAAATTAAAGTGAAATAAAACTTGATATGATTTTCTGAAAAAAATTAAAAATACACATTGATAACCTGTAAGTAAAGTGTTCTATTTTTTCCCTCTAGGGTGGCTGTGATGGCTGGAGATTTCATTTGCCTAAAGATAATCATGAGAGAGAAGTATCAAACATCATTTTTATCCAAAGACCTTTTTTTTTAAGGTTCCAAAATCACAAAAATGATTTTTAAAACATAACAAAAATCTACAATACTTACAGAGAAGCACTATTGGTTAGATAATCTAAAACCTCCTGTAGTTTAGCTGATGGAGAAAACTGAATATTTTGAGGAAGCTGGCTACAGGCTGGGCAGTTTTCCTACACACATAAAACACAACAAATTACAGCAGCATATGCACCAATACTAGTCTCTTTATGAACAATAAAATAAAAATCAGGTTGTTTTATAATCATGCATACTTCCTATGAAAAACTTTTTATGCTTTAAAGCCTGCTTTTCATAATGGACCATCTCTTTTAAATTACTTTGCTATAGAGTTATTTATTTCAGGCTATAAAGCAGAAGATATTAATATAATAAGTAGAGTTGTGGAAGTTAGAAAATGTATGGGCAATTTTTGTTCAAATCTCTAACCAATAATATTTAAAAAAACAAAATACACATGATCAAAAATGTGTTCTTAACACTACTAACCTTTCTCTCTGCTTCAAATGTGTATGTATACAGCCCATCTACATCATTGAAAACCAGGTAATTATTCAAGGGAATGTATGCACTGTAATGAAAAAATGTTCATCGTTATATAACTGAACCAGGTCAAAACATGGATTTACATACATATAAAAAATAAAACCCATTACCTTGTGGCTATTTTAAAAACCTCAGTAGCACACACAGCTGAAAATGGGAAAAAATAAAGGTGCTTTAACTCAATGGAAATTAGGCATGTTGAAAAGTCAGTTATAAATCAGAACAAATAAATTTACATTGGCTCTTCATTAAAAAATATATACTCCAATTTTTAAAAACTGAGAAAGTAACAAATTTTATATTTGTTTTGTGTGATTCAAATAATAGAGTAATATTACATGTTTTTCTTGTTTATCAGATTAATGAACAGCCTGCTACAAATGGAACAAAAATGTCCCTTTACTGCAGAGAACTTAAGACACAATGTAAGACAAAAAATATACAAAGTTTAACAGCTGGTTCTTTTTTGACAGCTTAGTTGCAAAACTCACCCAATAAGATGCCAAATTCTTACAACATAAAAAGCTGCAGCAATGTCAAAAACCAAAGGAAGCAAAATAAAGTAAGTGATGGTCTTTTTTTCCTCACCTGCAATGACTGCATTTGTGGAAGCTACTGCAGGAATGATTCTTTTTACTACCCCTGAAAAAAATAACAAATTAAAATATGGTCATTCCTTTTTTCTTTTTTTTCTTTTTATCAGCCATATTAGCATACATCTCTTTTTTTTTAAAGAGTTCTTTTAAATTAGAAGGCATGATTATTAAATACTATTTTCTAAAACTTGATTTTTCAGACTTTCAAGTAAGAAAATAAATTTAAACCATGAAACAATCTTTTTTCACATTCCCATCATTTTGTAGTATTTCAGAATCTTAAGCTATAGCAACAAAGAAAACTCTCTTAAGTACTATATAAAGGTGAAACAATAACATCCTAATAGTTAACAATTTAGAGTATTTATGTTCCAGGCACAATATAAAGACTAAATAAGATATTATTTGATTTTCATAACATCCTCATGTTAATTTTATTATTCTAATTTTAAAAAATAAGAAAAGGGAGACTGAGAGAAATTTAATAATTTATCCATAGCTATATACTTAGCAAGAGGTGGGGTTGGTATATGAACACAGATATTAACTGATATACCATGAAGAATAAGTATTATCTAATTATTCCTATAACAGTTTCAGTCATTTGATTCACAAATATTCTCAACAAAAAGAAAGACTGCCCTTTATTATCTTTTACTCTACAACCTAGGCTACACAAAATATTAAATATAGTTCTCTACTTTCAACTCATCGTTTTTCACATCAGTATTCACATTAGGAATAAACAAAGCCCTACCTTAAACCATTTTCTAAGTATAAAATAAAGATTCCATTTTATAACTATATTTGAATTGTTCATTTTAGAAGACAGGAACTTCAGGAAAAGGGGCCATATTATCTCAGAGTACGAAGAAGCACTACAAGATGTGTTCTCAAGACTCCAAGTATAGGGAGATTTTAAAACTTTGGGAAGAAAGGCAAGTGCCTAAGAAGACATGAATGAAAGACAGTTAAGAAGGTTGGAAAGCTTTTTTAAAAAGTTGACTCTGACCATATCATTCTGTATAGTTTTGGAGAAGAGGAAATTTAAAATGAGATAAACTGCATGCTGGTTAAATTGGAAGCTCTCCAGTGAACCACATGTAGCAAGATGTACTGAATGGAGGAAGTAGTAGTCACAAACAGTGAAAAGGAGAGACATTACCCAGTAAGAACAGTGCCAAAATGATAAAGACTCCCCTCTTTCTCCCACCTCTGCCACTTTTACCTCTGCCCTTCGAGCAAAAAAGCTTGAGTGGGCAGAAAGGCAACTTGCTATTATACTAAGAGCAAGGGGAAAAAAGTCACAGAATAGATAGAGCCACCGGCTTGGGCAACTTCACTTCCAATTCTGTTTCTGTACTCCTTGTTGAGGCTCTCATTCATCAGGCTAGAAAGTATACACCAAACCCCAGTAAAAGGTAAAGAAGGATGAATAAGACTACATGTTAAAATGAGGAGTTTAGAGTCCCTGATTAGAACACACTGAATTCATTTGTGAATTCTAACAATTAGCAAACCTGTGTAATACACGTTCCAGACACTGTTCTAGATGTGCAAATCAGCAGTGAAAAAAGTAAAAGCTCTTACAGAGCTTTCGTTTGGATAGGGGAGACAACACAAAAGTAAATACTTGGAACACCTCAGATATTGAAGAGTTCTATGAAGAAAATGAGGCATGTGTTAGAGTGAGAATGACAGATCCAGTCCATTAGACAGAATGGTCAGGGAAGGCGTCCTTGGAGAGGTGATAATTTGAGCTGAAACTTAAACCATGAGAAAGATCCAGCCATGCAATGAATGAAGAAAAAAGCTGTTTGCAAACAGCAATGGCAATGGTCTTGGTCCTAGACCAAGGATGTAAGACAGTGTAAGTAAGTGTGAAATATTATTTGCATAGGAGAATGAGGCTACCATTAATTAGTTCTGAGCAATTATTAAAAAAAAAATAAAATGGTGAATGGCTCAGAAGTAATTTTAGGTTGAATGATCAGGAAAACTGGTTAACCAGACCTCCTAACAGATGAGGAGCCAGGCTGAGGGGATCCAAGGAAACAGCATTCCAGGTTTCCGAACTGGGGAGTATTAAGGTTCTAAAGTACAAATAAATGTGGTGTATTCAAGAAACACAAAGCAGGTCAGTGTAGGGTGAATGCAGGGGGCAACAAGTAGTGAGTATAAATGCAATTTTAAAACGAGGCTACTAGAATATCAGTATTTTAAAATGATGCTACTAGAATATCATAAATACAAGGAAATAATCACAGGGGAGAAATGGCAGATTTTCAAAAAGAAGATAAAGTTCATTTTGGTGAACTTGGTAATGATCTTGGGCAAAATTCTAGAAAAGGTAAACTGTAATAAGATTGGAAATATTGATCATTATGATTGAGCATGATTGGTTACTGGGCAAATCATGTTGGAGTAGCCTAATTTAGCTACTATGACTAGCTTATCAACTCAGGAAAATGCAAAAGATAGTACACCTAGGCTTCAGTAGAGGATCTGGAAAGGTTTTTCATGACATCCTTGTGAACAAGATAAAGAAATGCAAAGTACTCAAGAAGGTCTGCTGAACAGAATGAGATAAGCCTAAAAGAGCCTGGCTAGAGGTATCACTCAGATGTCTGTTCTCAGACAGTTCAGTCTTGTTAAAAATTTTAATCAACTATTTGAAAAAGAAATAAAAGATATAACTACCAAAACAACCGATGAAATAAAGCTAGAAACACCAGGTAAGTTGGCAGAATACGTATAAAGGGAGAAAAGCAGGTTGAATTTCAAGAATACATCTGTAAGGACCTATACTTGGATATTAAAAAAAAAAAAGAATACCCTCCCCCGACACTGCCAAGTTTATAATAGGCAAATGCGTCTTAGCAATTACATTATGTGGACAAAACATGCAGCTGTTAGTGGCTAGTGACATAAAAGAATCGAAAGTATAGCATCAATGTTAACAACAAATAAACAACACCGAAAATACCTGCTCTCCTTTAAGACTGCATCAATTATTAGAAGTCTATTACCTAAAATAAGACCAGTCCCAGAATGCTGCATGCTGGCCTAAACAGTTTGAATTTGTTTTCTCTAACTATATTCCAGTTAACCAGTATGGATAGCTAGAATATGGTTAGAGAAAAATAACATGAGGACCTGAAGCTGTACAACATTATCTAAGGGTTTGATATAGTTTGGGTATTTGTCTCCTCCAAACCTCATACTGAAATGTGATCCCCAGTGTTGGAGGTAGGGCCTAGTGGGAAGTGTTTGGATCATTAGGGCAGATCCCACATGCATGGCTTGTTACCCTCTCTGTGATATTAGGTTCACGCAGGAGCTGGTTGTTGAAAGGAGCCTGGTACTCCCTCCTCTCTCTCCTGCTTCCTCTCTTGTCATATGACATGTCTTGCTATCCCCCTTAGCTTTCACCATGAATAAAAGCTTCCTGAGGTCTCACCAAAAGCCATGCAAATGCCATACTCACACAGCCTGCAGAACCATGAGCAAAATAAACCTCTTTTCTTAATAAATTACCCAGTCTCAGATATTCCTTTATAGCAATGCAAAATGAACTAACACAGGGTTAAAGGAACTAACTAGGGAGGTTTATGGCACTAATAAAAATTTGCCAAGGATGTCATCATTGTCCTCAATGTGTTAAAGGCTATTACTTAAAAGGAAATTAGATTGTATATGGTACTGGGACAATACTCAGACCAAACTGAAGACGATTTCTTTTCTTTTTTTTGAGATGGAGTTTCACTCTTGTTGCCCAGGTTGGAGTGCAATGGTACAATCTTGGCTCACTGCAACCTCCACCTCCTGGGTTCAAGAGATTCTCCTGCCTCAGCTTCCCAAGTAGCTGGGATTACAGGCATGCGCCACCATGCCTGGCTAATTTTGTATTTTTTTCTTTTTTTTTAATTGCATTTTAGGTTCGGGGGTACATGTGAAGAACATGCAAGATTGTTGCATAGGTACACACATGGCAGTGTGATTTGCTGCCTTCCTCCCCTTCACCTATATCTGGCATTTCTCCCCATGCTATCTCTCCCCACCTCCCCACCCCCCTAATTTTGTATTTTTAATGGAGACAGGATTTCGCCATATTGGTCAAACTGGTCTCGAGCTCCTGACCTCAGGGGATCCACCCACCTAAGCCTCCCAAAGTGCTGGGATTACAGGTATGAGCCACTGCGCCCAGCCTGAAGATGATTTCTGTTCAATTTACAGAATACTTGTCTAACAGTCCTGTCCAAATGTGAAATAGACTGTCTCCAAGAGGTGATGAATTCCATGGAAGATAAAGTGGACAGTTTCACGTAGATGACTGACAGCCTTAATAAGATTCAGTGATTTTATTAAATTCCCCCTAGCTAATAAGTAGTATGAACTACACGGTACCTTTACTGAACTTCAGGTGGATGGTACTGTCCAAACTCACTTAACAATTATTCTCCCAAAAGCATCCCCAGCCCTAAGTCATCCCAACATCATAGTTCATGACAATTCGCTAACTTACCTTGAGTGAGTCTATATGTAACACCCCTAATATTATATTGTGATGCTCTCTCTAGGGATTTTTGGAAAATCCATTGTATATGTTCAGGATCATCTCCATCTAATGGAACACCTTCTGTTTTTTTTTTTTTTAAAAAAAAAAAGAGAGAGAGGAGAGAAGACAGAAATATGTAATCACAAAACAGTGTTTTTAATGAAATTATCCAAAGGAATAATACAGAAATAATGTGTATTTTATGTAATTCTAGATTATTAAATTAGATTTATTACCTCCAAAAGGCTGCTCCTTAGGCCACTGCAACATCCTTACATACTCAATACAGTGCTCTGGTAGCCTGGGCATAGACGCAATGGTGCACATGGGAAAATTAACCTAAAGCCATAGTTTGTCCTTTTTAGTGAATTTGAAATGATGAATAATTTTAAAATGCAACTTCCAGTTATGATCTAGTTCGTAACAGTTTCATATAATTAGTTTCAACTCAAAACATTGTATACCATTAAAAATGCCTCTCAAACTAATAATCTGAGTCACTTCACTTAGGTTGATCTGCCTATAAAGATAAGTTTGCCCTACATTTACAAGGTATATGAAATTTAAGCTTTGTTAGACTATGAGAAGAAAAATGTAGAACAGATTCTCAAAGGTGAACCTTGTTATGTTTACCTAATATTTAAGTATAAAACAAACCAAAACAAAAGCCAATTCAGAGTTAAATGAATCCCAAGTGAATAGTCATAAAATTGTGTACATTTCTTATTCAAAATTTCAAGTGTTCTTTAAAGTGGGTATGTAAATCAAAAAGCTCCATCCTTGGAAAGATCATTCTCATCTCTGGTATCTGTGTTTCCCTGAAATAAATACAGGTGAAAACCACATAGATTATAGCTTGACATTAACATACGGCTTTGTAATTCTACTTGATACCTACTCCCCAAATAAAAAATACAAATAAAGTATGAAAACAGAACAGTATCTAAACAATGTACTTTGTTTATCTTTCCTCAAATAGAGCAGAATTTCCTATTTTATTATCTTTCTTCTTAGCATAATTTTTAAAATATGGCTACCTCTAATTAAAAACCCTAAATATTGACTAGACTTAATAATTAATCCCTAATTCCATGCCAAGATACTATAAAAGAAATGCAGGTGTTCTTTTGATTACCTGTGGTGGATACAGTTCCAGCGTGCATTCGATACAAGCAGTCATTCCAGGCAGAATAACCCGGGCGTTTCCTTTAAAACCTTCTGTCCCTCCATCTATCAAAGGGATAATGGAGCTTGGATCTAAGACACCATCTTCATAATTTAGAAGAGATATCTAAGAAAACAATTTGAAGGGCTTTACAGGAGAAAGAGATAAGAATTCAAAAAAAAGAAGTATGTTTTCAAGTAATCCTATGAGTCAGTTGTGCTACTGAACACCAATGTAACAAATCAAGGGATTATAATACTAACAATTTGTGTCCTCACCTGAAAAGCAATGACTGGCAATAAACAGTGAAGTATATATACTTAATTCAAAATTAAACTCTGATTTTTCAAAAATATGATATAAATTCTAATTTTGGGGATGTCAAGCACAGCAGCAAGAACTTTAGAGAACTATAACAACACTAAAGTCTTTACCAGCATGCCATTTATCCATCTTCTGGCTATGATAGAGTCCAGTCCACAGACAATAATATGAAATTCTACAAAAAAAAAAAAAAAAAAAAAAAAAAAATAGGCAACTTTAGCTTTTAAATAGGCAGTTACATGATGATTTTTCAATGTAGATTCATCAATTTCAACAAATGTACCACTCTGGTGCAGGATGCTGATTAGGAAGATTGTGTGTTTGAGGGAACACAGAACTCTATGAGAACTCAAGTTAAAACAATTTTCTGCCCAACTTTGTTGTGAACATAAAACTGCCCTAAAAAATAAAGTTTACTAATTAAAAAAAAAAAAAAAAAAAGCAGCTGAATAAAATAATTTGCACTTTCTAAGAAATGAACAAAAAAACCACAAACACTTTTTATTGTAATCCCACATACACTCTCAGAGCTCAGCATAGAAAATTGTATAGCTAGTGGTGTCAGCTACAACAGCAGCATTCTCTTTTCAGCCTATCAGCAACCTTACTGAAAGCCAATAGTGAGGGAGGAAAGCAAGTGAAGAAACAGCCTTCAAATAGCTAGCAATATTCAAATAACTACCAACTAAAAAATTCTAAGGATCTAGTGAGAATTTAATTTCAAGTAAAAAACTTACGTCGATAGAAAGTGTCGTTAAAATCTTGAATCTTGTTGAAATGTCTGAATATAAGTAAAGGAGCTTAAACAGCTAAGTTTTAATTTCTAAAATGAATTGAACAATGCCATAAGGAACACATTCTGTGTATATTTAAAACAATAAATGAGTAATCAATGTTCACATCGGTGGAATTCAAAGAATCTGACTAAATGAACACAACTCTCCTTTCTGACAAAACTTTTCTGTCATTCTTCTCCTAACTACTCACTTTTTCTCATTCCTAAACCCCCATGTCATTATATTTATGCTCTTGGTGGGAGGTACACTTTCTACTTTACTTTAGTTTTCATATAAAAACATAAGCCCCGGGAAAGCAGAATGTGTGTGTCCTCAATCATCAGCACCAAGAAGAGATGCAATAAATGTTTTAGTGAAGGAAAGATGCACATTATAGTTCCTATTTTGCTAAGTGATTGTAAGTTACTGTAAAACTCATTTTGTTTTTAACATCTAGAAAATTTAAATAGCTTTTTCAGTTGGTAAAGATTTTACTTTTTTTTTTTTTTTTTTTTTTTTTTTGTGGGGAGGAGACAATGCAAATTTTTTCTACCTTTCTCATTTAACTCAGTTTTCAAACTCTATTACCAGTCTTCCCATCCCTGGGCGCTGCAAAGGAAACTCCATTCAAAATTGACTGTGGGTGTGTCAATATAGCATTTAACATTTTAATAGCACATGTGTGCAAAAAAATTGTTTTATTTTTTCTAATGAATGGAGCAATTGTGTTTAATAATTTATAAATTATGCTACTTCTCTAAAGTTAAGATAAACAGTCCACCATACATTTTTTAAAAGCAATATAGGGAAAAACAGGACAATACATGCCTCCTCTACATTTTTAATTTTTGCCTATAAATAAAGCTATGAACATAGTTTCAATGCTATCCCTCAGCCATTCAGACCTCTATTCCCTTTGAATGGTAGGCAAGCAGGAGACTCAAGCTACAGCTAGAAAGAGGTCAAAAAACAAACAATGCAAACATTGGAGGAATGGCAATAGGGGAATCAAGAGCCAGACCAAGAAATCTAATCTGGATTTCTATAAAATACCCAAAGTTTCCCAGACCCACATAATGGGGATAGACAAACTGAGTGTTCCCCACTCACCAACACCCACCCCACACAAATCAATTCTCCCTTTTTCCCTACAGGGGCCTGTATTTGCATTTTTAAGTTATTTTGAAATAATATAGATTCACAGTAAGTTGCATAGATAATATAGGTGAGTACCATGTACCTTTCCCAGATACATCTTAAGTAACTATAGTACAGTACCAAAACCATGAACAGAACAGTGGTACAATGTCTGTTTATAGTTCTGTAATTTAAACACACATAGATTTGTGTAATCACCACCCCAGGCAACACACACAACTACTGTAACACAACAAAAATATCTCTCTTGCTATGTCTTCATAGTCATCGTCACACCAATCCTCACCTCCATGCCTAATCCCTGCTAACCACTAATCTGTGCTCCATCTGTTTTTTTTTTTTTTCTTTCTGAGACAGGGTCTCACTCTGTCACCCAGGCTGGAGTGTAGTGGTACAATCAAAGCTCACTGCAGCCTCCACCTCCCAGGCTTACCTGATACTCCTACCTCAGCCTCCTAACCAGCTGGGACCACAGGCATGTGCCCCCATGCCTGGCTAATTTTTTGAGTTTTTACAGAAACAGGGTCTCATATGTTGTCTAGGCTGGTTTTGAACAACTGGGCTCAAGTGATCCTTCCGCCTCTATAACTCTGTAATTCCAAGAATATTATATAAATAGAATCATGTAGTATATGACCTTTTGAGACTGGCTTTTTTTTTTTTTTTTTTTTTTTTTTTGAGACGGAGTTTCGCTCTTGTTACCCAGGCTGGAGTGCAATGGCACGATCTCGGCTCACCGCAACCTCCGCGTCCTGGGTTCAGGCAATTCTCCTGCCTCAGCCTCCTGAGTAGCTGGGATTACAGGCACGCGCCACCATGCCCAGCTAATTTTTTGTAGTTTTAGTAGAGACGGGGTTTCACCGTGTTGACCAGGATGGTCTCGACTGGCTTTTTTTTTTTTTAATAGATGTGTAACAGTCTCTCATGGTGGTCTTTCTTTGATATGAAACATCCTTTCATCTGTTTTTTGTCATCCTTTTTAGTAAAATATCTCTTCCTATCTTTTGTCTATTTCCTAATTTAATTTTTTTTTACTATTAAGAGTTCATTATATATTCTAGACATAAGTCCTCTGTCTGATGCTTTACAAGTATTTTCTCCAGTCTGTAGCTTGTCTTCATCCCCTTACGAGGGTCTTTCATAGAGCCAGTTTTTAATTTTGATGAAGTCCAATATATCATTTTTTTTTCCTTTTATGGGTCATGCTTTCACAAAAAATTATTTTTTTAGAGATGACGTCTCAATACATTGCCCAGGCTGGAATGCAGTAGCTATGCACAGTTTATGACCATAGCCCACTATAGCCTCAAACTGCTAGTCTCTAGTGATCCTCCCACCTTAGTCTCCCAAGCAGCCAGTACTCGGTAGTGGCATGATAAAAGCTCACTGCTGCCTCAGTGATCTGTACCACCTCAGCCTCCCAAATAGCTGGAATTACAGGCACACACCACCACACCCAGCTAATTTTTGTATTCTTAGTAGAGGTGGGTTTCACCATCTTGGTGAGGCTGATCTTGAACTCCTAACCTCAAGTGATCCACCCGCCTCGGTCTCCCAAAGTGCTATCATTACAGGTATAAGCCACCGTGCCTGGCCCATTTTACATTTTATATTTACACCTACGATCCATTTTGAGTTAATTTTGTATAAGATGTTTAGGTCAAAATTCATCATTTTGCCTATGGATATGGAATTGCTCCAGTACAATTTGTTGAAGACTATGATTCTTCCATTGAACTGTCTTGCACCTTTACCAAAAACAAATTGGCCATACTTACATGTGGCTATTTCTGGCTTCCCCATTCTATTCTAGTCATCTATGTATCCCTCTGACAATATCACTGAGTCTTGATTACTGTAGCTATATAGTAAGTCTAGAATTTGGATAGTGATTCCTCCCACTTTATTCTTTTTCAGAATTGTAGTAGGTATTCCTTTGCCTTTTTATATAAATTTTAGAAGAAGCTTGTTTATATCAACAATTTTGCTGGGATTTTAATAGAAACTACGGTATATACATATACAAATTTAGGAAGAAATGACATCTTTACTACATTTAATCTTCCAGTCTT
This sequence comes from Sapajus apella, assembly GCF_009761245.1. Lineage (NCBI taxonomy): Eukaryota > Metazoa > Chordata > Mammalia > Primates > Cebidae > Sapajus > Sapajus apella. The sequence goes on from NW_022436963.1 coordinate 20,244,994, forward strand.
TGAAGATGGACTATCTCTGCATTTTAGATTTTCTTTTCTTACATCAGCATTTTGTAGTTTTTCACTATATAAATCTCATATTTATCTTGTTAGTTTACATCTAAGTATTTATTTTTCTTTGTAAGTAGCTGTAAATGGCATTGTATTTTAAGTTACAGTTTTCACAAGTTCAATGGTATGTTGATTTTGTATTCTGTGGAACTTTCTACATAGAAATCACATCTCCTGACTTTCTATAAAATACCACAGGTTCTCCAGATCTAAAATCAAACTACAGTGTAAATACTCCTTTTTAAAAACATATTCCTTGTAAAAATAAATTTACTCTGATGTACCTTCCATTTGACTAATACTATATTGACTGTGTACTCTGTCTGCTACTATAAGGAAACAAACATCAATTGGATTCAGCCTAGGAGTTTACAGTCTAGTAAAGGAGATATGTAATTGATACTGAAATTAACGGCAATAATGCAAAAAAAGTAGATGATAAAACAGGCTTTATAAACTTAAGTTAAAAATCAGGGCCAAAAAAATATTTATATAACCATAAAGAAAAGACTGGATGAATAGAAAGCAAAATGCTACCAGCAGTTATCTCAGTAACAAAGTTACTGCTGCTGATTTTTTGCCCTCTTGCTTATCTGTATTCTCTGTTACATATCTCTTCTATAATAAAGGAAAAAAGCTTTTAAAAATTAAGTAATTTTCTTTTTCTCAAAAGGATACGGAACTACATTGCAATTAGGAACTCTGTCATTTAGAAATTCTGCAGCAACTTCAGCCTTAGGTCTTCCAACATCTTTAGGCCTACAGGAAAAATTATATTTAAATTATAATTCATATTGTAAATCTACAGGATCTACACAATTTACTTTCAAATATAAAGTCACAGTGAGTTTATTTACAGGACGTTTGGAAGGAATATTTTTGCCTAAGTGTTTGGATTTCAGTAATAACTTTTAGTAAACAGTCATTTAACCTTAAATGTCAATGCTTGCTGATGGTCCAAATTAACATGACAAGTCTAATTAAGTATTTAATTAAGTGAAAATCTGAACAGTGTTCTTCCTCTCAGATAAAGCATAATTATGCTATATTTCCTGGCCACTTCCCACTATAAAAAATTATCCCACTCTCAGAGCTCACAAACTCATGTTGTTAGTGACTCTGCAGGTCTTGGCTAAAACAAATACAGTAAGATTAATCCTTGGGATGCAAGAACAGTCATTTATCCCTTCTTCCTCTGTGCTGATTAAGTAGCACACTTTGTGTCTCTTAAGAAGCTGCATGAAAAAATGAAAGAAAAAAAAAATCTCACTGGACACTATATAAAATGAAAAAGAAAAGAAGCTGTAACCATGTTTTTAAAGAAGAATAATTCCAAAAGTGTCAGCTAAAATTGTAAATGTTACATGACTTTAAAGAAGTTGAATATATAAAGCCTCAAAAGGTCACTCTTTGACAGTTACCACACATATAGACAGGAAAGGATATGAATTCCCTCCTCTAAATTCTGTACAAATGGTATTTTCTTTCCTAATATTTCCATATTCTTCTTAGAGAAATCACTCCATGTACATAATAAGAACAGTATTACTTTTTTCATAACATATTTGTTTGTTATACACATGTCTATCATACCCACTAGACTATTATCTGGATGAAAGTGACCATGTTCTTACTCTCTTCATATTCCTTCATATCTAACGCAGAGTAAATGCTTTTAAAATAAACGGAAATAGGCTAGGCACGGTGGCTCATGCCTGTAATCCCAGCACTTTGGAAGGCTGAGGTGGGTGGATCACTAGAGGTTAGGAGTTCAAGACCAGCCTGCCCGTCTATAATAGTGAAACCCCATCTCTACTAAAAATACAAAAATTGGCTGGGCGTGGTGGCACATGCCTGTAATCCCAGCTACCAGGGAGGTTGAGGCAGGAGAATTGCTTGAACCCAGGAAGCTGAGGTTGCAGTGAGCCAAGATCGCACCATTGCACTCCAGCCTGGACGAAGAAGTGAGACTCTGTCTCTAAATAAATAAATAAAGAAATGAATGAATAAATGAAAATAATAAATCAAGTATGCTTATTAGAAAAAATCTGGAATTTCAAAGAAAAATACTTTAGCAAGTCAATGTTTTTGGAGTGCAGTGGCGCAATCTCAGCTCACTGCAACCTCGGTCTCCCGGGTTCAAGCATTCTCCTGTCTCAGCTATCCAAGTATAGCTAGGACTACTGGTATGAGCCACCAGGTCTGTCTAATTTTTGTATTTTTAGTAGACATGGTGTTTCACCATGTTGGCCAGCCTGGTCTCGGACTCCTGGCCTCAAGTGATTCACCCACCTCATGCTCCCAAAGTGCTGTGATTATAGGCGTGAGCCACCACGCCTGGCCAATTTTTCTGCTCTCCAATACAGTATTGTTCTTTTTTGATTCAAAACTTTTGGTAAATGTTTTATCTTCACACTGTACTAACTTACATAGAAAAGACTGTTATAAATCAGAGAACTTCAGTATTACATTCAATGACTGCACACAGGAAGCTCTTTAGGAATATACAAGGGACAAAGTAGACTTCTAAGATTCTTTTAAGTAATATATTCTATGTGCTTTCACAGTAGATCCCAAACAAAAGAACTCCTAGATGGTTTCTGGGAACAGTTTGTTAATTTAGCATTTCAGGATGAGGGATCAAATTGCTCCACCTCAATAAAATGGCCTTTCACACACCTCATCCTTGCAGGACACCCTGCCCAAACTAATTAACCTTGAACACAAGCATCTACCCTGAGGTCACTGAGATTAAATGAAATTATATAGATAGTTTAGAAGTGCTTAGTACATATCATTACCTTCAATCATTTTAGCTACAAATTAAAGGGCATGGCCTGTATCAATAACCAATCAATTCAGTGGTATCTTTTTCAAAGCATTCACAACTCAAAATTTGACAGGCTGGAAAGGGCCCACAAACTTTGCTATAGGGAAGAGAAATTTCAAGGGTTAAAAAATACATAAAAAATAAAGCTTAAAAATTAAAACATAAAGGTCACACTGCAATTACAACATTTCATTTACTTGATGTAGTTTAATCCATCCTTCAGTCTCATTAAGTTTTTCCACAAAGGTAATGTACAAGTTTTATGCCTATCCCAAAACATAATGTTGCCTTTTTTGCTAGCTGAACTTTATCCTATATAACCAGGACAATTTGAGCACTGTCAGTAACAGACACAAACTTACCTTACTAACTAGAGAGAGGAAAAAAGTCTTTATCTCTCCGTATCTGTATCCTTTGACTAACAAATACACACTTTTGCCTAAGCCACTCAAACCCCTCAATATTACATACTAAATTCATGAATGAACATTTCTTCATGTCTGGATACATGGCCTACTTCAGTTTTTTTTTTTTTTTTTTTTTGAGACAGGGTCTCGTTCTGCTGCCCAGGCTAGAGTGCAGTGGCATGAACACGGCTCACTACAGCCTCGAGATGCTGGGCTCAAATGATCCTCCTACCTTAGCTTCCCATGCAGCTGGGACCACAGGGGCATACCACAATACCTGGCTAATTTGTTTTCCTTTTTTTGTAGAGAGGAGGTCTCCCTTTGTTGCCCAGGCTGGATCTCTTAGGTTCAAGCAATCTCTTGCCTCAGCCTCCCAAAGTGTTGGGATTACAGGTGTGAGCCACCATGCCTGGCCTCTACTTCTGTTCTTAAACTCATCTTTAACAAACCACTCCTTGATGCTTTCTGTATTCCATATATGCCTAAGGTAACTATCCTTCTTTGTTCCATTCCAAGTGGTTCCAGTTTTTCGCTCCTTGACTTTCTATTTTCTTTCTCCTTGTAGAGAAAGCTCAAACTCCTTCACAATTTCATTGCTGCAGTCACCACTCAAACCTTGACTCACAAATCCCCGCTGATGTCTCACTAGGGCCTAAAACTCCAGCCACTATTCTCTACTGACATCAACTGGAGGAAAAGCTACCATTCTTTCCTTTCTTCAGTGCACAGTTAACCTGAGGATATTCCCCGAAATCACATAAACCTTTGGAAGGAGACTTCTTTGAAAAAACAAATACATGTGTTTGCTTACATAACTACTATTACCAAGATGCCCAAAAGTTTCTTGCAAAACTTTACCTAAAATGGGAGCAGTAGTTTTGTTTTTTAAAATAAAATTAGTATTATCCTCTCAGTCATTTTTAAAAATTATTAAACTGCAATGTATAAATGATTATCAGAGCTTAAAAAAAGAAAACCACTAAGATATTAAACTTACCTAAATAAAAACTGCCTATTTAGATTGGAAACATCTATAGTGTCCATATCTATAACATGAATCTGTCTAAAACCAGACAAGGCCTGTGGGAATAAAAACAATCCAATTAAGCAGAAGTTTCCTCACATTTAAAAATGTAATATTTGTTTTCAATGTAGTCTTAAGTCTACAAAGTCTCAGTAATAAATTCTGCATAATTGTATTCAATGGCTGAAAAAGTCTTGCAAGGTATATAAAATTCAGAGTTCTTTAACAGGTCAAAAGCGTACCACCAATCAGTTTCAAATAGTCTATAATCAAAAGACAACAACTCAAAATTTCTACAGATTAAAACTGTTTTACATATATATATAATCCCATAAACACATTTGTAAAATTTGTTGCTTTGCTGCTACTGATGCATACTTTAATTTTACTATACTTGCTATTTTTTTTTAATATTGTTAAAAGCAATTCCTACAAGCTTTATCTTAGTTTACTTAACATTAAGCATGCCACAATTCAGAAATGGTAACTATTATAAGACATGTATTATAAAAACACACACATAGATAGACTGTATATGTAAAAGAAGTATCTTAAAAGATACTGAGTCAAGAGCAAGCAATTTAAAAAGGAAAGGCAAAAAACAAAAAACCTGTTAGGTTTCAATAATAATGCCATGCATTCTTATAATCACATTCAAATTTACCAGCAGATGCAAGAAACTTAAAAAAAAAAGTCTCAATAATTAATTACGCTTTTCTGGTCTTGGTCAGTTTACTTAGATGATCAAATAACTTGACAATAATTTCTCCATTTTTCTGTCTCCCTTATACGAAGAGATCTTCAAGACTTATCCATAGGTGTGCTTTTTGACTATTCTCAAACTTCAATCCCAACCACTCCACAGAAACTGCCCTTGTCAAGGTCAGCAATAACCTCCATGCTGCTAACTCCAATGACCAATTCTCAGTCTACCTAACCTTACCATTCTGAGGTATCAGGCGGGGTGGGTCACTTCCTCCACCGTAAAACATGTTCTCCATTTGGTCACCACACTCATGAGAGTTTGAACACTTTTTAAAAACTGGTTTCCAGTTCATTCAGTTTTCTTCCTACTTTACCGGCCAGAATTCGGAGCAGCCTTGTGCTTGGTTCTGGTGATCTCAGACCATCTAGCAGACATCTCAGACTCAATAGTTTCCAAAATAAAACTTGAGCACCCTTGCTCACCACTACAACCAAATGTTCTTTTCCAGATCTTCCTCATTGCAGTAACTCCATCTTTCCAGGTCCTCCCTCAGGCTAAAAACCTTGTTTTATCATCCCTGATTCCTCTCTTTCTCTCATAGCACACCACCAATCCATCAGCTAAACCTGTTGATTCCATCTTCAAAACATATCCATAATCCAACCACCTGTCACCACCTCCAATGCTACCATCCTGTTCCAAGTCACCGTTGTCTCTTGCCTAGAGGACTGTAATATTCTTCTAATTAGTCTCTCTCTTTCTTCCCCCGCCCTGCTTTTCCCTTAGTCTATTCTCAATGCATCAGCCTCAGTGATCTAGGTGAAAAGTCAGTCAAGTCTCTCATTGCATAACTCTCTACAATTACTTCATGACTCAGAGTAAAACCAGAGCACCTACAGTAATCTCCAAGTTCTTTTGTGATATTCATTCCAAGCCCCTCCATATCCCATTATCTCTCTGATATGCTCTCCAAATATGCTCCCACGACCCACTTCTGCTTTGGCCATAATGGCCTCCTTGCAGTCCTTGAACAAACAGGAATGCTCCACTTCACATCTTTGTACCTGCTATTCTCTCTAACAAGAATGTTCTTCCTACAGATATCTGTATGGCTCATTTGCTCACCTTGGTACTCAAATGGCACCTTTTTGTAAACCCTTTCCCTTCACATCCTTTGACATACTATATACTTACTTCTTCATTCAACTAAAATGTGAGCCCCACAAACGCAAACCCTCTCTGTATTTGTTCAATACTGTATCTTTAGCATCTAAAATGGTGCTTGGCATATGGGGGAGGAAGCTCAATAAATCCTTGCTCAACCAATAGTAGTATCATATTCTTTTTCGGTTAGAATGAGCCTTTGGGGGGCTTACAATGAATTAAATAAGCAAAATAATGAGTAAATTGAAAACCCTTAGTTTTCTTCTTTTGTGTAAAGGGTTATTATAATGCAATAAATAACAGAGCCACTCCTTAAAGTTGCTTGGTGACTAATCTTCAGATCTAATCTTCAATTATTTTACACTTAAAATTAGTAAGAATCACATTTGCAAATAATGGCTTCAAAATTTAATAAGCTTTAGGTAACTTGTACATTTATAATACCTAACAAAAACCAATGCCCATCCTCCATAAACCCTTTCCTTCTATAAGTCTTTGGTTCTCACACTGCTAGAGTGTTTATGTTTGATAAGGTACTGTCATTTTGGCATCCTATCACAGTGTACATCATACATACTGCTATTTATTTCATGAGAGATTTATCTCCCCATTGAAATTTCAGATTCACTGAAGACAGAGACCATGATGACACATAATCCCCATAGAACCCAGGAAGGCATTAAATACAGTGAAATATATTTAAGGTTTTACAACTTCACTCAAGTGACATTAGTGTTTTAGCAAAATTAATGTGGCTAGGTTTATATTTAACCTTTAACCCCTTTGGCCAATTATTTGGGTACTCCATCTGGCTGTGACCTGCCTTATTTTCTAAAAAGTCTCTTCCAGCATTTCCACTTTTCTACACAGCAATGAGAAGCCCAGCATACAACTCTAAACCAATTCTCTCTCTACTCATTTTTGTTAAATAAACTCACGAAGATTTACAAAAAGTTACTTTGTGATTAGAAAAAGTCAAAGAAACCAATTAATTAAATCAAATTATATATTTAGCTTGACTTATTTCCAAATTTAAGGTAATAAGTTCAGTAAAGGTTTAGGTTTCCCAAATCTTAGGAGTCCATGATCGTCTTATGAGGTCATATAATCTAATGGTTCACTGAAAAAGAACACTGAACTAAGAGTTGATGACCTAAATTATATTCCAGGCACATCACTATAATCCAGAAAAACTTCGGCAAGTCAGTCAACATCTCTAAACCTCAAAGTCTCCCTCTATATAAAATAGAGCAATGCCTTACCCGCCTAGCTGGGTTATTTGGGGAAGCAAAAGAAATAATAAATTATTTGAAACTATACATTAAAATATGAATGACCAGTTTTGTTATTTATTTCACTAAGGTTAGGAGCGTTTCACCAGAGGAAGCGCCAAAATTTGTTTAGTAAAGATCAGAGAAGAAAATTGAAATAAGAAATTCTATCAATGATTTTATAGCTGAAAGCTTTAGAGTTAAAAAAATTCCAAAGTTCTATCACCATTTTAATCACTGGAATTTGATGTGCTAAACTTATCTAACAAAGGCTCAAGAGAAAAGATTAACAATCACAAGAAATTTCCTAGTATGACAGATAAGCAAGGTTTACTTATCACAAAAAAGAAAATAATATGTATTATATATATATATAAATATATATATATGTGTATATATTACCAGATTTTTCAGGAGCTCACATCCTAAGCCGCCAGCTCCAATGACTAGAACTTTACAAGTATCTAACAAGAACTGGAGAGACTGTAAAGAATGGAAAGGCATATTAAAAGCTGGGTAATAACCACAAGGACTGTCAATAAAGCAACAAACTTTAAAACAGTTTCTGATGTTTCCATGAAAAAAATGCAATTAGGATAAAGAGAAGACTTTGTATTTGATCAATTATTTTAAATGTATGAATCCTTATTGAACCAGAAATTCTCAAACCCTAATGAGTTCAGAAAGTTTCAATGTTAGTTTTATTTTTTGAGATGGAGTCTTGTTCTTGTCGCACAGGCTGGAGTGCAGTGATGTGATCTTGGCTCACTGCAACCTCTGCCTCCTGGGTTCAAGCAATTCTCCTGCCTCAGCCTCTTGAGTAGCTGGGATTACAGGCATGAACCACCACACCCAGCTAATTTTTGTATTTTTAGTAGAGACGGGAGTTTCACCATGTTGGCCAGGCTGGTCTCAAACTCCTGACCTCAGGTGATCTGCCCGCCTTGTCCTTCCAAAGTCCTGGGATTACAGGCATGAGCCACCATGTCTGGCTGCTAATGTTTTTAAATTGCCTTTTATTGTATGAAATTAAAAGGCTATTTTATAAAAAGGAAAACTATCTTTAGTTTGCTTTTCAATTTTTAAAAAGGAATAGAAAACATCAAATTCAGTTATTTAACTGACCTCCTAAAAATGTAAGTTTAAAAATTTTAAAAACAGGATTAAACACTACCCAAGGTGCTTAAAGGACTAAAAAAATAAGGTTAGAAGAGTAACAGCTGCTTTTTTTCTTTTCTTTTTGAGACAGGGTCTCACTGTGTCACCCAGGCTGGAGTGCAGTGGCATGATCAGAGCTCCCTGCAGCCTCCACCTGCAGATGCCCTCAAGTAATCCTCCCACCTCAGCCTCCTGAGTACCTGAAACCAAAGACATGTATCACTATGCCCAGCTAATTTTTTTTTTTAAGAGATGGGTTCTCCCTATGTTGCCTAGGGTGGTCTGAAACTCTTGGGCTCAAGTGATCCTCCTGCCTTGGCATCCCAAAGTTTTGGGATTACAGGCATGAGCCACCTTGCCTGGCCAATAGTTCCTTTTGAATAAAGTGAGTGAAACTCACAAAAAATGAGATAACAGGAAAACACAAATACAAGTCTTAGAAAATTCCTTATCAGCAAAAATAAAATCATTTAACAGAAGTAACAATCAAAAAAAATTTTTTTTTGAGATGACATTTTGCTTTTGTTGCCCAGGCTGGAGTGCAATGGCGTGATCTCGGCTCACTGCTGCCTCAGCCTCCCAAATAGCTAGGATTACAGGCATGTGCCACCATGCCCAGCTAATTTTGTATTTTTAGTAGAGATGGGGTTTCACCATGTTGTGCAGGATGGTCTTGATCTCCTGACCTTGTTATCTGCTTGCCTCGGCCTCCCAAAGTGCTGGGATTACAGGCGTGAGCCACTGCGCCCAGCCTTTTTTTTTTTTTTTTTTTAAATACTTTCAATTCTGCCCAACATCAAAGGAGATATTTATTCAGATGAGACACTAGGCCAAACCCAGAGCGTGCACATTAATTTACAGAAGTAGCCCAATATTTCTATTTCAAAATATTATCCTTTTGTAAATACAAAAGGATATAAACATATCCCATACTTTTCCTACCCTGTAATAAAAAGTTAAGTCACATATAATTGAACACTTGCCTTAAGTCAGACACTATCAGTCCAAAGTTCTACGCCTCTATTATTTAGTACTCTCATAATTCTTAACATACAACGAATTATACTCAATGCTAAGGTGTTCATTCCAACCAAATTTCAAAATTTAAATAAGGACATCTATATTCCTATCAAAATTAATTTGTCACGGTAGTATTACAAAAGGGGAGTACGTTTCAGAGAGCATTTTAAACTAGAATTTTAAGTATAACTTAAAGTTTTACACAAGGTCATATTTTTCTATTGAAAATTTTTAACTTATATTACATGAGAAATGTGAAGACTCAAACGGTCATTCAAACAAAATCAGTTGTGAATACTCAATTTCATATTTTAAAAAAATTTAGTTTCACAAAACAATTGTATTAGTATTTTCATTATAAGAGCAAATTAAAAAGGAAGCATTCTATTATTTTTGAAACATAAAACTATTAGAGCAGTTATTTAAAAATAAATGTTTCTCACTTCAGTGCTCGGTTCGAAATCAGGGTGTGTGAAGGGTCCAGATCGCTCGAGGAACTTCTTTACATGGTTCCAGCGACCTTCCCAGTCTCCAGTGTCCCCACACCCACCATCAACAGCCATTCTGCACAGAACACAGTAAATTCAGCTGCAAACATCAGTATGAAAAAAACCACACCTACAACTACTATGGTAACCCCAAATGAAAAGGTAAGCCACACCACACCTGCTTAAATAAAAAGGGAAATATTCAATGTGGTTATGTTTATGCTTTGAAATTCTTTCTTGTCCATTATACAATTGATTTAAAATTAAAAACTGCACGTTTCTATTTTTATTTCACCCACTGGATGAAATGAATCAGTCTACATGTTCTTGGTTTCCTAACGTAATCCAAGGTCCAACTTAGGATACTGGTCTATCCGTTAGAAATGGACTTCTCTACATTTGGTATTTACAAAAAAAAAATCACTGCAAACTTCCTCAGTCTGTTGCTTCAACACACTTGCATTAGGAAACATGAGATACAATAGAGAAAAAAAGTCAACTTCCAGAATTCTGATGCTTCAAATTTAATACTTCTTATGTGTCCTTTCCAAGTCTGAAAGGTGTAATCTAAAAATCATTTTTGATGAGTGGAATTTTCACATACTTTTCTCAGAAAGAGAGGTTCTAATATTCTCTTTTCTTTTTTTTTTTTCTTTGAGACACTCTGCCTGAATTGTCCAGGCTGGAGTGCAGTGGTGCAATCGTAGCTCACTGCAGCCTTGCCCTCCTAGGCTCAAGCGATTCCCCTGCCTCAGCCTCCCAAGTAGCTGGGCCTACAGGCACGTACCACCATACCCAGCTAATTTTTGTATTTTAGTAGAGATGGGTTTCACCATGTTGCCCAGGCTGGTCTGGAACTCCTGAGCTCAAGTAATGTGCCTGCCTAGGCCTCCTAAAGTGCTGGGATTACAGAAGTGAGCCACCGCACCTGGCAGAGGTCCTAATTTTTAAAAGAATCTCTTAAAACTGTGAAGTGGTTTTTCTTGCCACTAAACACAAGAAGTTTTAGGTTACAATTATGCCACAGATAGGCATCTAGAAACCCTTTAGAACACACAACAGAATAAGGTGGGACTCCTCTACAAAATGCATCTCTTTTACACTTAGTGCAAGATTCACGTTTGGTTGTGATTATTTTAAATTTTCTAACCACCTGTAACCCCACACTTTCTACTTTCAAATATATTTGTAATATCCAATTTTTACAAAAGGGACCAAGAAGTATTGCCTAGCAATAAAAACCATAGGTTTTGATGTCAAGAGTTGTGCTGGGTTCCACAATTAACAGCACTGTGACCTTGAGTAGATTTCTTAATGGCCATAAACCTCCTCTGTAGGCCGTTCGTAGCTACTTCTTTCGGCCATGAGGCTAGAAGTAATCACATAGAAGACCCAGTACAATACATGGCATATGGTAAGCAAAGTTTAACTGTGATTTCACGTAAAAGGAGGAGGGAAATAAAAGGCAGGAAAGAATGTGAAATTAAGTTTGCCATCCCAGTCCTCTCGCAGTTGAAATTCAACTGTCTGAAGGACATACCTAAAAACCAAAGCTGCTACTGGGAACTGGCACGGAAATTACAAACTCACCATACCCAATGCAAGTTTCCCTCCCCAGGCAGGGAGAGGAGTAAATTATGTGGCGTTGGCCAGGTTAGAAAACACTTTGAATCTGTCTCACCAGCATAGAACTACGCATCTGATAAGAAATAGGGTGTGTAGTAAATGGGAAAAACAGGCTGTTTGAGGTCAACCTCTTTTAAGAGCCAATTATTCTGCCAAAATGACTGGAGTGCTTAGTACAATATCTAACACGTAGGGTTATCATTAAAAGTTTGCAATTAGTACTACTGTCTCAGTGTTTGCAAAAGGCCACAAAACGGTCGTGTCCTTTTCCTGTGTATTTAAAGTAGATTCCCTTTTCACAGGGTCACGGCTCTGACAATTTGGGATGGAGAAAGAGGAGTGCACAAGGGTCCTTCCTCAAGACCTTTAAGTCAAGTACCCCGGAGGGCCCCTGCAGGAGCTGGGGCGGTGCTGCCCGGCCCCGACGCCCGCACTGGGCAGAAACAGGGAACGGCCTGCCAGGCCCCCAGGGCTGCGGGACGGGGGTCAGGGGATGAGGCCGCGCGGCCTGCGCTCCGGGTGTCCCTCTCCCAGCCCCCCGGGCCCGCTGCGGCTGGTCCCCTAGGCCTGGGGTTGGGGGAGGCGGGGGTCCCCGGAGAGGACCCCGGCCTCCCGGCAGCACTAACTTCTCAGCCAGCAGCTCCTCTATTCTCCTTCTTTTCTTCTCCCTAAAAGAAAGAGAGAATAAAAGAAGGGTCAGCATCACGCTACACGCTGGGCGCCGCGAGGGGATGGGGGGGCGAGGGGACGGGGCGGGGGGTGGGGGAACCCCGGGTGGCGGCGGCAACCGCCCACCGCCGCGCTCTCTCACAACCCAGCCCAGCCCGGCGCGTCTGCAGAGCCCCGGTACTTACGGCTCCTCGCCATCCGCCATATTGTTCTCCGCCTCTTCCCAGGTGCCCTAGCGGCGGGGCGGGGAGGGGCGGGACCGGCGAAGAGGGGAGGGGCGGGGCATGCGAAGCGGGGAGGGGCGGGGCATGCGAAGCGGGGAGGGGCGGGGCAGGCGAAGCAGGGAGGGGCGGGGCAGGCAAAGCGGGAAGGAGCGGGGAGGGGCGGGAAGGGGGCGAGGCCGGGTTCGGGGCCAGAGCCCGCAGGGAGGGGCGGGGCTGACTGCGCTAGGGCTCCCGTGAGCTTTAAAAGCTTTTCCTGTAATTATAATCTTAATTACCTACACTTAATTAAGTAAATCTTATACCGTGCATAATGTTGCTATGCAGCGTGAAAATGTAGGCAATACATTATGCGTTTGTACAAATTATATGTTAATGAGTAATTATATAAAATATTGGAAAAACTCCTGAAGAACCATCCCAATATGCCAGAGACTTTCCTCTGGGACAAAGACCAAGGAAACTTTCACTTTCTGCTTTTCAGGATGATTCCAAAGTCTTTGCCTTTACAAGCACTCACTTGAATAACAACTTTATCTAAATCAGTTTACAGTGATGGCATAAAAGATTATTATTTTCTTTGTACAAATCAAGATTAATATTTTTGTGTCACATTCTGTTAGATAAGTTCAGCAGAAATGAAATGATTTCGTTAAAACTTTTTTTCTGTGATAAATGTATATATTTAGATGCAAAGAAGAAAGTATAAAGGACAAAAATCAAAGAATAATTTAGAACACCCATAATCCTGTTACCTCAAGATAAAGAGTAATAAAAGTTTCAACTATTTTCTTATAGAGTCAAAAATACAAATATACATGTGAATCTGGATAGACGGAAATGATTATGTTCAAAAATGCATTTATATATACATACACACACATCTCCTTTTATGGAGTGGGACAAGAATGAGATTTGGAATCAAAAGTAACTGGTTTTAAATCCTTCACAGTTATGAGCTATGAGACCCTTAGACACTTCTACGTCTTCGTTTATGAAATAGGCATAACACTATTCACCTTGTAAGACTGATAATTAAGTAAAATCCAGAGTGGCTCTCAGAATACAGTTTCTGACCAACATCACTTGGGAATTTTTTGCTAACACAAATTTTCAGGCCCCATCCTCAACCTTCTGCAAAGCCTGGGGTGGTTCTCTGCTGGTAAAGTTTGAGAGCCACTGAAATGAAGTACATAAACCCTAATAGGGACTCATAAATGGAGCTGCCATTACTACATTGTGAAATTTAATCTCCTTTTGTCCTAGTTTTCATTGAATCTTATGGAAAACTTGTCCTTTATGGCCCCCCCAGTTAGGTTCAGTTCAATAGCATTCACTGGGCTGAAAGTTAGTACCAGACAGTGGGTATGGGAATAAAGTTCACAGTCGGTATCAAGAGATTCCAGCCTCCTTCTGCATCACATATCTCAGCATCAACTATGAAACCACTTTTTCTTGACCGGACAACTCCACAGATGGTTTCACTGAGGATTTATCCTCAGTGCTTATCAAAATGGGCTCCTGTAGCCTGAACCCCCAATAATACTGGATACCCTTTGATTAGTGGTAGTGAGCATTGTAGCCCTCTCACATGGTGAAACCAACAGGCGCCTTAGAGACCACCTGGTCCAATCTCACACGTTTCACATGGGAGGAAACTGAGGCCTAGGGATAGAATACAGCTAGCTTATGAAGAAGTCTGCAAAGGCATCTGGCCATCTATCTGCTTGCTTTGAGAAAAACACCCTGACTCACTATGGTGGTATTTTGATAAATGACACCAGGCACTCTCACTGACTCAGATTGATTGTCAGATCAGAAATAGCCATCTGCCCTTGCCAGTAATGATAGCAACAGAGACATGCAAGCAAAACCTTCAACAGATTTATTTTACATCAAGTGGAACATATCATAAATAATTAGACTATCTGCTATAGCTTTTAAACAGACAGATATTCTGAATGGTCCTATCTAGACACAACAGTCTCATTACAAAAGCCCCATGAAGCGGGGCTTGGTTTCCCATGCCCATTATCCCAGCTACTTAGGAGGCTGAAGTGGGAGGTCTGCTTGAGCCCAGGAGTTTAAGACCAGCCTGGGCAACATAGTGAGACCCTGTCTCTAAAAGTAGTAATAAATTAAAGCTCCAGGAAGACCTCTGCATTGAATCTGATCTCTCCCTCCCCAGAATGAATACTAACAAAGAGTTGCTACTCATAGCATTTCAAACAGTTACCAGAATAAAGAAATGACTCATAATGTGTTCATTTTTGTTTAAAATTTTTTTTTAACAAAGGTAGAAATGTTTAGAGAAAAAAAAATCTTCCAAAGAGAGAAACAGAATTAACATTTTGGGAGAGAGGGAGAAAGGAATCATGCTATAAACAGCTTTCTCTGTCTTTTTAGAATTTCTTTCTTTTTAAACTCCTTCTAAGGTTTAAACTAATAACTATTTCTTGGGTATCAATTGCCTGTGATCAAGGAGTAATCATATGGTTACTAATATACTCTTGACAGCTTTAGGCCATGCAGTTCTGAGCAGCTGGAAGACAAAGTTCTTGATCACAGCTTCTAATACTCATACATCTCATTAACAGTGTGGGGCCCCACTGGAGTTCCCACTCTCA
The DNA here is from genome assembly GCF_009761245.1 of Sapajus apella. Lineage (NCBI taxonomy): Eukaryota > Metazoa > Chordata > Mammalia > Primates > Cebidae > Sapajus > Sapajus apella. The sequence goes on from NW_022436963.1 coordinate 20,260,256, forward strand.
TTTTGACCAAGATGATTTACTCAGCTTGCCCACAGTGCTGCTTCTTGACATTCTGAAGCTCTGAGGAATTCCTCCACACCCTCTGACTTCCTGTAACTGTGCACTGTGGCTCGGTGCATTTCTATTTAGCCCTCCTCTCGCTGTCTTATATTTAACTAGTGTTTCCACTGGATTGCAGGAGTTTTGAAGGCAGAGCAGGATTTCATCTTTCTCCTCTTTTATTTTTTTGTAATACTCCATTGTGGTTTCCCAGAGCCTAAAAAGAACTTGAAATACCTGTTGGCATTGTACTGAATATTCTCAGCCTTTCTCCTCCTATTATATCTACCCAGATATGACCACAACAATAAAATTGGAGCAAGGTAGAGAAAAGTCAGTAATGCTTATAATGAAAGCATAGAAAACAAATCAGATTAAAGCACTATTAATAGCAGACATGAATCATGGGCTAGCCTATTACTAATGACAATAATAGTAACGTATAACTGTGGACATGTGTTATACACTAAGCACTTCCTATACATTCCTTCACTTATCCTCACCTTTGTGGCAGATGTTCCATTATCCCCACTTTACACATGAAGAAACTGATGCCAGGAGAGATCAGGTAATTTCTCCAAAGTCACCTGTCAGAAAGGAAGGAACTGGGACTCTAATTTTGCTTTCTCTGACTTCACACCATCCCATTTTTCCAGAATCAAGAGAATGTGAGCATTCAGGAATATTTTCACATTTTAAACTTTATTCAAAACGCAGTACATAAGGTATATCTTAGTCAGCACTAATTCTTTGCAATCACCAAACTTTCCTAAACACCAGCAGGAGTAGTAATTTTTTAGAGTCACGGTAAGCCCCTTAACTGCCTTCTGAATCAACAAGGAAGATTAAATTATATTTTCTAGACTTTGCATTAGTATATTTCATTACTTTCCAAGTTTTTGAAAATTAATTATCTGAGTAGAGTGAATTCAGTTTGTCTAAACCACTATGGGCTTAAAGACTCTGTTATCTCAGAATTCTTCATCTTAGAATTCTACCTGTTACATTATACAATTAAACAAAATAGTTTTTTCTCATGCATTATAACAATCAGCTCCTTAACTGAAAAGAGATGACCTTTTGAAAGCTTAGAAGAGAATTTACAATGAATACATCCCTTGCCAGTTCTTAGGGCTGGGATACCTTATCTATGAATATACTGCGGTCCCTCAGTGAAAGTTGTCACCAAATTTTTCAATGAAACTAAGAAAACATTTGAAGTGGAATGCATATTTCTGCTCACAGAATGCTAGATGCAGAACAACTAGTTCACTGCAGACAACTGTTTGCTTTAAAATGTAAGCAACATGCCCAGTTCAGGGCTAAAGTGACCAGCGTGCCAACTTTATCACTTTATCAGAATGGCATAGCAGTCCAACAATTCAGCCTCGAGAGAATAGAGATGGAGAACAAAGAAGAGAAGTGAAAAAAACAAACCAGCCTTTCTGTTCTACATGACCTTCTTTCCCGTTTTGCCAATCTGATTTCACACATAGTGACTCATGGTGAAACAGAGAAAACATGGGAATTGCATTCAGATGTGTAGAGGTTAGTAAGAGGTAGTTTTCAAAAGCAGCTCGTTATCCAGTAACACTAGAGTCGCCTTCCATTTCATTTCACTTAGAGTGGCATCTGCAAAGCTGCCAAAATTTTTCTCTAAGTCAGAGAACACACTCCTAAGTTAAACCTTTAAAAAAGGTATTTCAAAGGAGGCAGCTGGTGTTCAGACTGCCAAGGAAGACACTGCCACCTCGCTTCAGAAAGGGGATTTCCGCTCTTTGCTTTCTGTCATTTCATCTCTATTCTGCACTCAGTCCCTTGTCCTGTCTCGAGGTCCCTGTTTTCCTATACCTAACCACTTACACAGCCAATCTAGAAGTAAAGAGGAGCAAACACGCCCGCCCGCTCCCAATGTCCTTTGCTCCGCTGCCTACCAACCGCAAAGCCGATCGAGACGAAGCGGGGGTAGCCTCGTTGACTCAGCTCAGCTGATCGGTTGCCGCCGCCGCCGCCGCCAGATTCCGGAGGCGAAGAACGCAAAGCTAGGAACATGGACGTTAATATCGCCCCACTCCGCGCCTGGGACGATTTCTTCCCGGGCTCCGATCGCTTTGCCCGGCCGGACTTCAGGGACATTTCCAAATGGAACAACCGCGTGGTGAGCAACCTGCTCTATTACCAGACCAACTACCTGGTGGTGGCTGCCATGATGATTTCCGTCGTGGGGTAAGTGGGGTCTCCCCACCCGGGACACCGATCCGGGGCGCGCACAGAGGGGCCTCAGGGTGCAAGATCCCGGGATGTAGAAACGCTCTCTGACCACGCTCGGCGCCTGCCCTGACAATTCTACAAGCCGCCAAGCCAGTGGAAACTTGTTCGCAGGGCGAGGCCTCAGTAACCTGGGGTCCCCTTTTCTGCGCCAAGGGCTGAGACTTGAGGGGGCCCCATAGGGAAAAGAGGACGGGGAGGGAGGAAATTTGCCAACCGCAAGGAAGAAAAAGGAGGGGTTTTTTGTTTTGTTTTGTCACCCTGTGCCAGGATCGGGCTTTTGCTGGGGAGATATTTGTAGCGCCCTCGTCTTTTAAAAATAAGAAGAAAGTGGAAAGTGGCGTAACCCTACCCTGGGGCTAGCTAGGGCGGCAGGGTGTGGACCCGGGGTAGTGCAGAAAGGGCAACCAAGGAGCTACGCACTTTGTTGGTTTCTCTGCCTAATGCCTGCCACACTGTACAGTAAAGCTGAGCTTGGGATCAAAAGGGTGGGTGTCTCCTGGTGGCGCATCTCCCATTGTAGGGTGAAGGCTGCCATGACTCTGGGAACGTGGCCCTCTGGTATTTTCTTCCAGCAGTGGCCAGGCGTGGTCACTTTCTCTGTCTTCACTTCCTAGCCTGGGGTTTCAATGTATCAGACGGCCTTTTCAATACCCGATACTTACAAAATATCCTGTGTTAAGATTGCACATACACCTGCTTTCCTAGAAACCACCTTTCCTTGGAGTTCACCCTTTAAGAAATCTTTCTCTTGCTTATGCAGGATGGATGGTGATATTGTCAATCTTGCTGATTATCTCCTACACATCTTTAAAGAAAAAGCCACCCTCAGACTTTATAAAGGACTCACTTGCCCTTAAATGTCTGACATTTCGATTTCAGGGCAGACATAGAGGGAAGAAGGAGCAAGCTGGCTTGGGAGAAAAGGGAGAAATTCACACCTGAAGGGCGTGGGAAAGGGTGAACAGGGTGGCTTCTTCAGTCCGCTTGCTGCTAGTTGGCTTATACATTGAGCCACCTCTCTGTGCCTGGCCCCATGCCAAGCTCCAAGCAGACCAGGATGAATCAGACTTGAATTCTGGCCCAGGGGCCCCTGGCAGTTGTTGAGAAGCTAAAGGAGCAAACACACAGCACAGAGGAGAGGGGGAGACTTCAGGGGGAGACTTCACAGTTTCTGAGTATGGTTCACAGCAGTCACCCCCATGCAGAGGTGGAAGCCCACATGTGGGACTCTATAGAAAATCGCACAGATCCGTCTTCCGCATTGCTTAAGGAATTGCACCGGGAATGGCTTGGTGTATAGAGGGCACAGGATCTGAGTGAACTAGTGTGGCAGCCAACGTACAAATTAGTCAGGGCAGGGCGGGACAGATCTGGGGCTGGAGGCAGCTGCTTCAGCTCTGTGCTTCAGGCTGCTTTCCTGGAACACTAAAAAATTTCTTTTCTCTTTTTAATTTTTTTGAGACTGAGCCTCCTTCTGTTGCCCAGGCTGGAGTGCAGTGGTGCTATCACACCTCACTGCAACCTCAACCTCCTGGGCTCAAGCAATCTATCTACCTCAGCCTCCCAAGTAGCTGGGACCACAAGTGCACGACATCACACCTAGCTATTTTTTTTTTTTTTTTAAGAGATGTAGGTCTCACTATGTTGCCTAGGCTGGTCTTGACTCCTGGGCTCAAGCCATCCTCTCACCTTGGGCCCCCCAAAGCACTGAGATTACAGGCAGGGGCCACCGAGCCTGGTCAAAAATGTCTTTAAAACAAAATAAGTAGTAAATAGGTTTGCATGAGTTATTTGGTTTTTGTTTGTTTCTTTTCTTTCTCTTTGCGAAGAAGTAGACAGGCATCTTATCTAGTCATCTAGTTATGGAGGTATATTCTTGAGGTTAACTTCAAAAACTTAGATGTGGGGCAAAGTTTGACACAGACCAATTAAAAAAAAAAGTTTATTTTTTTCAGAGATGTGTGCTGCCCAGACCAGGCACAAGCTCAGGCAGCCTTGCTGCCTTTGATGGAATCCATTTTTCACTGTGAAGGCCAAGGGCCAGCCCTTTGACTAAATATAGCTCCGTCAGTATTGTGCCATAGGCCACTAACTCAGGTAGTTTAAGGGTGTTGGCCCTCCTCATTTTCCTTTCAAACAAGACTTGTTGGTTGTCAATGAAATTTTTGAAGGGAAAAAGTGAAAAGTAGCCATGAAGTTTTTAAAACTTACCCTGATTTTTAAAAACGTAGGGAAGATATAGGCTAGTAATAAAGGTTGATTTGAAAATTATGTGGATAAAATGTGAAATTTCCTTCATACTTCAGTAAAAGTTTGGCATATAACCTTCAACTGTTTTCTATGCAAGTATAAACACAGTCAGTGGTTTTTTCTATAAATTGCTCTCCTTTCTTTCTTTATAATATAAATAAAGATGTATTGAGTGCTCTGTGTGTCAGGTACTTTGCAAAGTATTTTACCTGCATTATGTCATCGAATCCAATTTTAAAAACCCTGTTATTATTTTTATCATTAAACCTGAGGCTCAGAGAGGTTAAATTATTTACCCAAAGTCCCAAACTTAGGCTTGTGCTCTTAACTACTATTCCATCTTCCTATGAGTCATGAGGAAGAAACCAAACATCTTCTGGGTTAGGGAGCTTCATTGATTCTAGAACACTTCTCATTCTAAAAAGAACTATCCTCTTTCGGTGATGCTAGTAGATGGGTAGGTCAAAGCAGTGCTGGAAGCTGTTCATGTGGACCCTCCATGGGCTTCTCTCAGAGTTTCTCAGGATGTCTTGGTAGAGTGTATGGGAAAATGTGACCTGGAAAAAAGGGTGTTCAACAATAGTTCCATCCCCTGCTGGTGAGAAGGGCCTCAAGGGAATTGCTGGAGGGCTCTAGTCTCAGCTCTCCAATGTTGAAAACTGGCTTAGGTAAGGGTAGAGAGGCCTGCTCTTCAAGATTTCAGAAAGGGAAATGGAAGAACATAGAAAATATTGTCTAGATCCAAAAACACTGGAAAGAACTGCCCATACCAAGATGGAGATTAAGAGGGATTAGGATAGCGATAAATCTGTGTTTGAACTTCTGATCGGAAGAGACTGAATTATTTACAAAGAATAGCATGAACAGCAGGCTAGAAAACTTGTGTTTTACTGGAAATGTATTTGGATCCTTTACATCAAGAAGGAAAAATGTCTAAGATTGAAGTTGTGGTGGCTTACCTTCTACATCCTTGATGTGAGACGTTTTGGCATTAAGATACTCTTTTTACATCACACACAATAGAAGTCTCCACCTTGATCTTCAAAGACAAAAGCAAAGGCAGTAACTTGCAATTTAAGTACTAAGTATGTGATACATTCTAGTTATGGATGAGAATTTCTATGTCCTTAATGGAATGCCAAACGATTTGAGCTGGAGAACTCTACTCAGTGTGTGAGCTATGGAACAGCAGCATCTTTTGCCTGAGAGCTTGTCGGAAGTGAAGCAACTTAGGCCCCATTTCAGACCTACTGGGTTAGAATCTACATTTTAACAAGAGTTTCAGATGATTCATAGGTACATTAAAATCTGAGAGGCACTGGATTGGTCTGGCTCCAAAGAAACACTGACAAAATTTAAATAAATATACCTATATGCCCAGGTGTCACTTTCAGTGATTCAAAATGTATAGTTCTTGGCAGGGTCCAGGCATCTGGTTTCTTTTTTTTCTAACTTCCTAAGTGATTGTGATATACACCCCAGGGAGAAACACTGATCCTATCGAACCCCCTAACTCTCTGAAATATAAAACCTTGAGGTCACAGGCTAATTGGAACTAAAGCTACTAATACTAGGAAGTGAAATATTTTTTTCATTAAGCCATATTGCAAATTTTCTAAAGCTCTTGATTAGCCAAATTCAACTGCATACACCTGACTCTTAGAACATTTGTAATACTATTGCTGTCTTATTCTAAAAAGTTCTTTTCCTGGTTGGGTGTGGTGGCTCACACCTGTAATCCCAACACTTTGGGATGCAAAGATGGAGGATTGCTTAAGAGCAGGAATTTAAGACTGGCCTGGGTAACATAGTGAAACCCTGTCTGAAAAAAAAATTATTTTCTGCCATTAGAACTCATATTTTCTGGTGTGCCCTCAGAAACACCAACCACACACAGAATTGGCAACATATAAAAATGCCTCTGCTGCTTCTCCAGCATGAGAGGTTGCATTTATTCTCATGCACATACATTTGTGCCTCTCCCTTAAACAGAACCACGTAGCTGCTAAAGGAATGAGCCCATGTTTTCTCAGCTAAAGTAACTCCTCACCATGTGGCCTGATCGTTTGGCCTGTGGATGTGTTGCAGGAGGGTGGAACTGACAGCTGCCACTTTATGCCTTCAGTTATTCAAGATGGCAAGGAGTTTCTGGAAGGCTGGTAATTCTGTTTGAAAAGAGCATTAGTGTAGTCTTCTCCAAATGAGTGTGGCTTGGTGGCTCCCCGCATCTGGTATTATGAAATGTCCATATTGTTTGTACCTTTAAATGCTACAAGGATGATGAACCAAGTTTCCAGTTGGTAGAGAAAAAAAGAGTAAAGCAGCTGTGGGATGCTCTGGATCAGAACGTATTAAAATGATTGCAGACAGAATGAATTGCGCAGTCTGTTTATACTGAAGTCTGTGGAAATGCTTTGGAGATTAGTCAGCTTCAACACCAGTTCTACAGCATTACTCTTATTTGTGTTGCTTCACTCATTCAATCAATAAAGAATATGAATCCCTTACCAACTTCTCAGACACTGCTAGGAGACAGTGAAGAACAGGACAGCTGTGATTCCTGCCATCGTGGAAAGGAAGCAAGACCACATTGAACACCTTAGAATTAATCTGTATACAAGTACAACAAGCGTACAGAAATACACACCTACATAAACACATCCTTCTTAACCTGACTTACCCTATCTCCCGTGTACATTGTGGTTCCAAATTCCAAAACTCTCAGGTGTTAGGAATAGGGGAGGCGTTGAGTATGTAGACAGTGGAAAGGTTTATTAAATTTTACTTATTAACCCACAGCTCGGATCCTTCCACTCCGTTGAACAAATACTGAGTACCTATCATGTGCCAGAACTGTCTAGGCCCTGAGGATACAGTCAGTAGTACAGCTCCACCAGCCTTCACAAATCCTCCCAGAATCCTCCTGGCCTTCCCTGCCCATTTATTTGCACTTGAGGCGGGCATCTGTCTTCCTCTGATGGCTTATGAGTTTCTTCTGAATATAGAACTTTAAGAGATCTGTCAGCACACAGTAAAATTTTAATCTAAAAGTCTTTATCTAGGCTGGGCTCACACCTATAATCTCAGCACTTTGGGAGGCCAAGGCGGGTAGATCACCTAAGCTCAGGAATTTAAGACCAGACTGGGCAAATGGTGAAACCCCATCTCTACCAAAAATACAAAAAAATTAGCCTGGCATGGTGGCATGCACCTGTGGTCCCAGCTACTCAGGAGGCTCAGGTGGGAGGATCTTTTGAGCCTGGTCGGTGGAGGTTGCAGTGAGCCAAGATCACGCCACTGCACTACAGCCTGGGTTACAGAGTGAGACCCCATGTAAATAAATAAATAAATAAATAAAATAGTTAATAATAATTGGTTTTCATTAAATAATCTCTGACACTACACACACACACACACACACACACACACACACACACACACGCACACACACTTTTTTGGAGACAGGGTTTTACTCTGTTGCCCAGGCTGGAGTGTGGTGGCACAGTCATGGCTGACTACAGCCTCTACCTCCCTGGGCTCAGGTGAACCTCTCACCTTAGCATCCTGAGTAGCTAGGACGATAGGCATGTGCCACCAGCCTGGCTAATTTTTGCATTTTTTTTTTTTTTTTTGTAGAGAAGGGCTTTTGCCATGTTGCCCAGGCTGGTCTCGAACTCCTAGGCTCAAGCAATCCTCCTGCCTTGGCCTCCCAAAGTGCTGGGATGACAAGCAAGAGCTATGCCTGACACACCTTTGACACTATTTATGTAACTTTGTTTATCTTAACTTCTCTTCTCCCCTCCCCGTCTGGCTTTTTTTTTTCTTTTTTCAGTGTTTCCTGCCACTTTCAGCCTTTGGTTGGTAGTTTTTGTTTCCCTTCTCTAGGTAAGGATTTACAATGATTCTAGGTAAGATAAATGAGTGTATTTTGGATTCCTGGCCCCCTGTCGTAGAGAGGAGAAGCTCTCACTCAGCTTAGGGACAGAGAGCTTTGTATAGGAAATCCAGTTCAAAAAGGTCAAGACCTGTTTTTGACCTACCCACTTAATATCTAATTAAGCGGCAACATTGGAAATTTATTATTATTTTTCTGGACAAATGAATTCTATCCATATCGCTCAGCTTCAGAAACTTAACCTTTAATACCATCCTCTGTCTCTTGAAATGAGCATGGCTTCCTGTTTCTGAGAATGCCTTCAAGCCCTGTAATTTTAGGCAAAACCTTCAAGCTAACAACTTCAGGTTTACAAGCATTCATCACTGATATATGTATGATAGGATTTCCTGGCCCTCCCTCTCATTATGCAATTTGCTAAAGGAGACACCTGGAAGACAGAAAGCCCTGCTTCTTCTAATCTGCTTCATATCTCTTTGGTGCAGCTTCTCCTTGTCTCAGAGGAACAAAAAAGAAGGCAGAAATTAGGGGTTAGTGAGGCATAAATAGACAGGAAACGTGTGGGAAGGAAGTCTGTGTTACCAAGTTCGTTAGCACTTGTCCAGGCCCTGTCTTCCCTCCACAGCTCTGTAAGAAACACTTCTCAGTAGCTTTGTTTGTTTTGCTTTGTTAAGACAGAGTCTGGCTCCATCACCCAATCTGGAGGCCGTGGCAGGATCATGGCTCACTGCAACCGCCACCTCCCAGGTTCAAGTGATTCTCCTGCTTCAGCCTACCGAGTAGCTGGAATTACAGGCACCACCATGCCAGGCTAATTTTTGTATTCTTAGTAGAGACAGGGTTTCACCATGTTGGCCAGGCTGGTCTCGAGCTCCTGGCCTCAACTGATCTGCCCACCTCAGCCTCCCAAAGTGCTGGGATTACAGCAGTGAGCTAGCCTCACTTTTTTTTTTTTTTTTTAATTTACTAAAATCATTCAGGAAGAACAGTTTGTAAATGAATATTTTTCCACTTTTGTTCCCCTAAAATTATTGGTTGTAAGAGTAACCATGGGTTGCTAATTTTTGAAAGCAGTGATAAGTATACATGAGGATTCATTATACATTCCCTCTACTTATATATTGTTAGACGTTTTCCGTAATAAAAAGTTAAAAAGGATTTCATGAAGTCTAATCAGAGCTTTGTATACAACTATTATTTGAAGCTCCATCACTGTAGGAAGCGTCAGATTTATGGTTTGTAACCCAAGTCCAACCTGTTGTTTATTGAAAACAAAAGAAAACCTGGAGGTTCCTAAGGCTTGCCTTAGTGTGAACACTTTTAACATACCAACTGCAGAAAAGAGAATGGCTGGTTTGGATGCTAGTGTTTAGTCTGTCCCAAATTACACAGGATACAGTAAATATTTAGGAAATGGCAAGAATGCAATAAATCCTCTAGGCCTTCCTAATTCAGTTGGTGAGGAAAATCTCACTATGACCTTTCTGTGACAAAAGAGACAGGCTCCCATTCAGTTTTACCTACTGTGCAGTCTCCTTTCCTCCATGATCCTTAGGCCCAGGAGACACTGGTCTCATTTACTCAAGACTGATTTGTGTCCAAAGCCCACGTTTATACCTGTAGTCAAAAATAGTTCTTCATTCTGGGAGGCCGAGCCGGGTAGATCACTTGAGGTCAGGAGTTCAAGACCAGCCTGGCCAATATGGTGAAACTCCGTCTCTCCTAAAAATACAAAAATTAGCTGGGCATGGTGGTGCATGTCTGTAATCCCAGTTACGGGGGAGGCTGAGGCATGAAAATCGCTTAAACCTGGGAGGCAGAGGTTGCAGTGAGCTGAGATGGCACTACTGCACTCCAGCCTGGGCAACAGAGCGAGACTCTCTCTCAAAACAAAAAAAGTACTTGCAAGGACAGAAGCCACGTTGAGAAACCAAAACAGTCACAGAAGTCTGTGGAATTACTTGAGGACTCAGAGAGCAAGAGGAGCCTGTAGGGAAGGCTCTGCAGGGGTGTGAGTCTCCATCCATCCCATTCCTGCCGTCCTTCTTGGCCGCCCAGCAGCAAAGCTTACAGAGGCTCCTCCTTCCAGCAAGCCAAAGTGCCCTTCTGCTTCATTCTATCATTTCATAATAATTGTCCCTTACATGTGTGTAGGAATTCAGATGATTTTTCCCCACTTTCGCCTTTTCATTTGTCTCTTTCATCACAGCTCTGTGAAGGAATTATTTCTCCAAGTAATACTGAGTATACAGTGAGACTAACACTGTATACTCAATACTCTGTGATGAGATGCTAAGCCTTTTAACAGTGGTTTATCCAAGATACATCTCATGTCACTTAACTTATGGCCATAGAAAGTTGCTGAACGTATTTAAATAATGTGAAAATGTGCTAGATTCTTACTTACCTTTTTTTTTTTTCCTTTCAACAAATATTTATAAAATACCTACTCTGTGCCAGGTACTGTGCTAGACGCTGGGGATAAAATATCATAGTCCCTGTTCTCATGGAGTGTAATCTTTAGTAGGGTCTAGAGACATTCATCCAATACTCATGTAAATAAATGTGAAACTGCCATGAGGATAGTGCTGTGAAAAAAAGAAGCATGGGCCGGGTGCAGTGGCTCACGCCTGTAATCCCAGCACTTTGGGAGGGTGAGGCGGGTGGATCACGAGGTCAGGAGTTTAAGACCAGCCTGGCCAATATGGTGAAACCTCGTCTCTACTAATAATGCAAAAATTACCTGGGCGTGATGGTGCGTGTGAGTAATCCCAGCTACTCGGGAGGCTGAGGCAGGAGAATCCCGTGAACCTGGGAGGCAGAGGTTGCAGTGAGCCGAGGTCACACCACTGCACTCCAGCCTGGGCGACAGAGTGAGACTCCATCTCAATAAAACAAAAACAAACAAACAAACAAAAACACACGTTGGCTGGACACAGTGGCTCATGCCTGTAATTTCAGCACTTTGGGAGGCCAAGGCAGGAGGAACACTTGAGCCAGGAATTTGAGACTTTGAGACTAGCCTGGGCAACATAGTGAGATCCCATCTCTACAAAAAAAAAAACAAAACAACATTTAAAATTAGCCAGGCATGCTGGCACTTACCTGTAGTTTCAGCTACTTGGGAGGCTAAGAAAGTGCACTTGACTGGAAGGTAGAGGCTGCAGTGAGCTACGACCGTGCCATCACACTCCAGCTTGAATGACAGAGCAAGAACCTTTCTTGAAAAAAAAGAAAAGAAAAGAAAAGGCATATGGAGCTGTGCTCTGGTCAGAGAGACTGAGGAAAGGCTGACTGAGCTGCAACCTGAAGCAGGGTAGAGTGAGGTCTGCGCACAAATTATCCTCTTGCCCGATTCACCCCACCCTGAGATGGCCAAAAGGCGAGGTGAGTTCTAGGGTAGACAGAAGCCCTGAGTGGATGGAGGTGGGATCAGGAGATGGTGTGCCAAAGCTGACAGGTAGGACAGCTGCTAGCCCCGAGAGCTCCTTCATGCTCATTACTAAGGCACCTCTTCCTGTCCTAGCAGATGCCACCTAAGCCAAATTTTTGCTTGTGTCATGGAGTACGTGACCTGGATTCCAGGCCCACTTACCCACTCAGCCAGGCACCAACTCCACAACTATAACTATATACAGTGGCCCTGGCTGCAGAGGCAGGCAGGGGCCAGACCCTGCAAGGCCTTGTAGAATGTGTAAAGAATTCTGTTTTTAGTCTAAGAACAATGAGAAGCAAGAAAATGGTTGGGTGGTTTCCTATGTGCAGAGATCCCGCTGGCTGATTAAGGGACACAGAGAAACATCGCCAATTCAGAGAAGTCCACTGTGAGTAAATTGTTCCCCACTTTTTCAGTGAGTCAGCCTTTCTCAGGAACCATACTGCAAAAATAGCTTTTTTGGTTAGAAAAATTGGAACTTAGTGCAAAGCTGCCTGCACTTCTCAGGAAATATTTTGTTGCCTCTTTGGTGTTCTTTTTGGCCTTGCAGCATGACAGGAGTCACCAAATGTGCCCTTGAGTTGATCCAAGGATTTCTGTTACGGCAAACTTTTATTACCAACTTTGTGATTGGTGGTTTTGGACAAATGTCTTAACTTGTATATTCCTTAGCTTGCTTATGTGTAAAGCGAGGTGGGTTAGCAAGATCCTTCCTAGCTCTAAAATTTTGTGAGATTTTTTTTTCCCCCTTTCAGCAACTTGTGGTAAAACTATACATATAGCTACTGAATCACATTGGCAAGTTTAAGACCTGTATCCACACCCACTAATAGCCACCTTGTTTCAGAGAGAATTTAGATTGTAGAGGGATCTCCCAGGATGATCTTTGGTTATCAGGTTACTCAGAATGTGGGGGAAATCCCTAAAGCTGGTTAACAATACAGAATGAGTTCTACTGTGAGTTGCTGCCACAACTGGTACCCTTGTTTTTGTGTTTGTCCCCTGGATCTCTTTGGATGTGTTTCTTGCCTTCTCTGGGCCTCAGTTTGGTTATCTGTATAATTGGACTAGACTGAGTCATCTTTGAAGACTGCTACAAAATTTCTGTGATGGGATTCTAAACCTTTTTACAACCATAAATGACTGCCCCAGAATGTGTAACTATTATAGGGAATAATTTATTTATTGGAATGGGGTAATACATGTTCATTTTTTAAATATATAAACACATGTATTAATATATTTTTAATCTCACAACAGAAAAACATTATGGTTTTCCAGTTGCAAAACTAGGTCCTGTTTCTACCTATATCCATGTGACAGAAAATCACGTTCTGCCTCTCTCCTCTCTTTCTCCTCTGTTTTCTGTCTCTCATTCTTTTTTTTTTTTTTTTTCCTTTTGAAACAGTCTTGCTCTGTCTCCCAGGCTGGAGTGCAGTGGCACAATCTCAGCTCACTGCAACCTCCACCTCTTGGGTTCAAATGATTCTCGTGTCTCAGCCTCCTGTATAGCTGGGATTACAGGCATGGACCACCACGCCCAGCTAGCTTTCATAGTTTTAGTAGAGATGAGGTTTCGTCGTGTTGGCCAGGCTGGTCTCAAACTCCTGGACTCAGGTGATCTGCCCACCTCAGCCTCCCAAAATGCTGGATTACAGGTGTGAGCCACCAGGCCCAGCCCTCTTTCTCACTCAAGGACTATCGGTAAGTGAAACTCCACCCAGCCAGAGAGCCCAGAGCCAGTTGTCTACATAAAAGATGGGCGGCATATTGATGGAAAGTTTTGTTCTAAAAGTTTTTGGGGTTTGTTGTGATTGGTGTGATTAACAGCCCAACTGTTTTTAAAGCATCTCAAGCAAGAACTGGTTTTCAAATTTCTGAGGATTTCTGTTAATCTCTGGAGTGTGTGTGTGTCTGTCTGTCTTATTTTGCTCCAAGCACAGGTAAGTGCCAGGGCATTGGAGTGGTATACATTTTATCAGAACATAGAAGAAAATCACTTCTGCTCAGAGTAACTTTGTTAGTGTTTCTTTCCAGCTTGGAAACTTGGTTACTTTCTAATTATAGGCTGTTGCTGGGGAGGTTGTGAACTAAAACCAGTGCTATAGGACTCCAAGCTGTTCTGTTCCCTTGAACATGAGCAACAGGAACAGGTGAAAAGCGAATTTGGAATTGCTTGAGTTAGCCCTGGATTTTTCATTGTTCTTCTTCCTGGACTTTATGCACTCAACCTAACTATTTACTTTTCTAGAGGAAAGTAGAAAAAGCTTGACATGAATTGTATTATATGCTTCACTTCATGAATTATTATTTTAATAAGTATTTTAGAATGAACTGAGTAGGAGCCCTTTGATGCTTTGCTGCCAGCCAACCCTCTCCCATTTACAGAGTATGCAAAGGAATTTCCTTAAATTTCAATCCTCCATTTGAGTTCTTTGTGTTGATTGATTTGATCTTTTCTTTTTCCTTTTTTTTTTTTTAGATGGAGTTTCACTCTCACTCAGGCTGGAGTGCAGTGGTGCAATCTCGGCTCACTGCAGCCTCTGCCTCCTGGGCTCAAGCGAGTCTCCTGCCTCAGCCTCCTGAGTAGCTGGGATTATAGGCACATGCCACCATGCCCAGCTAATTTTTGTATTTTTAGTAGAGACAGGGTTTCACCATATTGGCCAGGATGGTCTCAATCTCCTGACCTCGTGATCCGCCCACCTCAGCCTCTCCAAGTGGTAGGATTACAGGCGTGAGCCACAGTGCCCAGCAATCTTTGCTTTTCTTTACGGCTCAGAAGAAACATTTGAGTAGGTTATAGGTCAAAGTCAAGGCTTTGTAAAAGGGTTTGTTACATCCAGGAGCCTTTCCCCAATTTCATTTGTTCATTTTTAAATATCAGTTTTTTAATTCATCAAGGAATACATGGAATACATCAGGGAATACATCAATACACCAAGGAATTCATCAAGGAATACATTTATTTTCATATTTTTTTTCAAATACAAAGAACACATTTGAAAAAAATATGAAAATAAAAATAAGCAAATGGAAATAAACTCCTCATCCTACTATACTGTAGTCTTCAGTATAATTTCTCAATTTCTCTAAGTATCTTTTTATTTTTAATTGACAGGATCTCACTCTGTTACCCAGGCTAGAGTGTCATGACGCAGTCACACCTCACTGCACCCTGACCTCCTGAGCTCAGGTGATCCTCCCACCTCAGCTTCCCAAGTAGTGGGTATTACAGGTGTGGACCACCACACCTGGCTAATTTTTGTTGGGTTTTTTTTTGGTAGAGATGGGGTTTCACTATGCTGTCTAGGATGGTCTCAAACTCCTGGGCTCAAGCAATCCACCTACCACCTCAGCTTCCCAAAGTGCTGGGATTACAGACATAAGCTACCACACTGGCCTAGAATCTTTTGTGGTGCTGGGATTAGATGTATTAATCTGTAAGAGTTTTAAGGCCTCTTCATTCACTCTCCACTTATTACAACCTGCTGAAGGGAATTGTAGTTTTGCCTTATCAGATTCTTTTTTTCCTCAGGCATATAAGGAAATTTTTGTCTTTCCCAGACCAATTCTGGGGTTATCGCCAAAGATAGGGAATAATCCAGATAAAATAAAATAGAAAGGAAAGTGAAAAGAGGCCAAGTAGGCTCAGATAACAGAACCAAGAGGGAGGAGAAGAGGGCAGACAGAATGGCATGTGTACTGGGTATTAGGGAAGCTTGGGACACTGGGGTGGTACAGACTGGCACAAGAGGATCTGGAGGATGACCAGAAAACCAGGGTTTTGATTGGAGAAGGAACAGCTTCACTGTGGTTCATGAATTGAAATTCCTTTAATGTTGTTGGAGAGATGGGACAAGTAGGGATGGATTTCTGTGGTTGGCCTGTGCCAAGTGGGGGTTGTGGATTGGAGAGCAGCTGCTTTTATATTTTTATATTTCCTTTTTTATATTTTTATTTCTGATTATGAAATAATATACTAATTGTAGAAATTTCTTTTTTTTTTTTTGAGACAGAGTCTCAAAAAAGTGATTCTGTTGCTTGAGCCTCCTGAGTAACTGGGATTACAAGTACCCACCACCAGGCCCGGCTAATTTTTGCATTTTTAGTAGAGGTGGGGTTTCACCATGTTGGCCGGCTGGTCTTGAACTCTTGACCTCAGATGATCCACCTGTCTAGGCCTTTCAAAGTGCTAGGATTACAGGCGTGAGCCACCTCACCTGGCATAAATTTATTCTTCATAATGTGTTTCCTCTATTATAAATAGTAGTGTAATTGCTATCACATAACGAAGACCTTTGTTATGTAAGAATGAATCCGGAACTGTGTGCTTGAAAATCTGCACTGATAACTCATCTCCTAATGATACTTTGGGCATTTTGAAAGACTTATAATGAACTCTCTGTGTGAGGAGTCATAAACTCAAATACCTCCACGGGGCAGGCAGGTTATGTAAGAGAGTGATTCAGGCCAGCTATTAGAAAAACAATGATTAGGCTCGGTACAGTGGCTCATGCCTATAATCCTAGCATTTTGGGAGGCCAAGGTGGGCAGATCAGTTGAGGCCAGGAGTTCAAGACCAGCCTGGCCAACATGGCAAAACTCCATCTCTATTAAAATACAAAAAATTAGCCGGACGTGGTGGCATGCACCTGTAATCCCAGCTACTCAGGAGGGTGAGGCATGAGAATTGCTTGAACCTAGGAGACAGAGGTTGTGGTTAGCCAAGATCATGCCACTGCATTCCAGCCTGGGTGACGGAGCAAGACTATGTCTCAAAGAAAAAAAAAAAAAAAAAAGGAAAAACGATGATTAGTAGCCCCTCACTTTGGGCCTCTGTGTCCATGATGCAGTAGAGAGCATTGTGGACTGGGGCTCAATGAAGAGCATTTATTCTGTCTGAATGAAAAGGCACTGAAGCCAGCTGTTGACATGTGGGAAAGTGGGCCTAACGCTGTTAGATTTTCTTGTTTTAGGAGAATAAGAAATCCCAAGTTTTATGGATTTTTTAACACATGAGTTTCAAGTAAAAGTTTATAAAAACACTGTACAGGCCAGACAAAAGTGTGATTGTAGACTGAATCTGGCCCATGGAGGCCATTATGTGGCCTGCAGTCTACATTCATCCATTATGGACTTCCATGAGGATTTAAATAAATCCTTAACACAACCTGCTGTGCACTAGAGCCCAGGGTGTGTGGAAGCTAAACACAGTCCCTTCAGGAGTTTTAGTCTTCAAAATTGTGAGCCTCTAATGAAATATGGACTACTTTGATGGGAACTGCCTGGGTGTGATCTCAGGTCCACCTTTTTTTTTTTTTTTTTGAGGCAAAGTCTCACTCTGTCACCTAGGCAGGAGTGCAGTGGTGCAATCTTGGCTCACTGCAGCCTCAATCTCCCAAGTTCAAGTAATCCTCCCACCTCAGCCTCCTGAGCAGCTGGGAATATAGGTATGTGTCACCACACTTGGCTAATTTTTGTATTTTTGTAGAGATGGGATTTTGCCATGTTGCCTGGGTTGGTCTTGAACTCCTGGGCTCAGGTGATCCTCCCACCTTGGCCTCCCAAAGTGCTGGGATTACAGGTGTGAGCTACCATTCCTGCCCTTCCCCACCATTTTCTTACCTCTGTGCCTCAGTTTTCCTTCCTTCCTTTCCTTCCTTCTTTCTTCCTTTTTTGGTGGAGTCTTGCTCTGTCGTCCAGGCTGAAGTGCAATGGTGCCATCTCGGCTCGTTGCAATCTCCCCCTCGTGGATTCAAGTGATTCTCCTGCCTCAGCCTCCTGAACAGCTGGGACTATAGGCATGCGCCACCACATCTGGCTAATTTTTGTATTTTTAGTAGAGACAGAGTTTCACCATGTTGGCCAGGCTGGTCTCGAACTCCTGACCTGGTGATCCACCCGCCTTGGCCTCCCAAAATGCTGGGATTACAGGCGTAAGCCAACATGGCTGGCCGCCTTAGTTTCTTCATTTGAGAAATGAAATAATAGTATCGCCTTTATAAGTTTATGAGAAATTAAATGAGACAATTTAGAGAAAGTATTATTAGTAAATTCTCAGTAATTGTTTTTATTCCTCTTTTTCATCCTTCTTCTTTTGCTACTTCTGTTGCTGAACTAGTCACCCCTACTTTTTCTTCCCCGTATCTCAGGTTTCTGAGTCCCTTCAACATGATCCTGGGAGGAATCGTGGTGGTGCTGGTGTTCACAGGGTTTGTGTGGGCAGCCCACAATAAAGACGCCCTTCGCCGGATGAAGAAGCGCTACCCCACGACGTTCGTTATGGTGGTCATGTTGGCGAGCTATTTCCTTATATCCATGTTTGGAGGAGTCATGGTCTTTGTGTTTGGCATCACTTTTCCTTTGCTGTGTAAGTGAACCTGAGTTTTCTTTTTCTTATATCATAAAAAAAATTAGTAGCAATTATCCAATGGGAATTCCATAACCTTTTTTTTTTTGAGATAGAGTCTTACTCTGTTGCCCAAGCTGGAGTGCAGTGGCCCAATATCAGCTCACTGCAAACTTCGCCTCCCAGGTTCAAGTGATTCTCCTGCCTCAGCCTCCCAAGTAGCTGGGATTACAGGTGTGAGCCACTGCATGCCACCACACCTGGCTAATTTTTGTATTTTGAGTAGAGTCAAGGCCGTGTAGTTCATTAATTCCACAAATATTTGTTGGGATGTGTCTTACTTTTTTTTCTTTTTTTGAGATGGGGTCTACTCTGTCACCCATGCTATGGTGTGATCTCGGCTTACTGCAACCTCTGCTTCCTGGGCTCAAGTGATCCTCCCACCTCAGCCTCCTGAGTAGCTGGGACCACAGGTGCACACTCAGCTAACTTTTTGTATTTTTGGTAGAGAGGGGTTTCACCATGTTGCCCAGGCTGATCCTGAACTCCTGAGCTCAAGTGATCCTGCTGCCTTGGACTCCCCAGGTGTTGGGATTACAGGCGTGAGCCATGGCACCCAACCGTGTCATACATTCTTATGGGGACACAACAGCAAACAGAACAGAGACAAATCCCAGGTCATACAGCAGGGATGTGGTATAACCTGTACTAGACCCCAGATTTTTATAATTCTAGAGTCTATTCTTCTTTAAGTGCCATTTCTATTGTCCTGACACAGGAATGAATGTATTTATTATTTGAAAGTAACTATTCTCTACTTGCTCAGGAGATCATAACTAGTGTTAAGAGTTTGGTAAGTCTATAGGAATAATTGGCTCAATATGTAGGTAGTAAATACTCAGATTCTGGTTAAGAGATCTAGACATTCCCTAAGTTTTACATGCATTATTTACTAAGACTCCAAACACTTGAAGCCTAAAATAGAGAAGAAATAAAATCCCAGCCTAATCAGCAGAAATCTGATTAAAATTTTAGTGTATTAAGTGACAGGCACATCCCTTTAACTTTCAGTAACATTTTACATGTGCATTCATTCCATTAAATGAAATTAATTGCTTGTATAGTGCTTTGTTAGATTAAGCCCAGAATATTCATGGATGCATCCCACACCATATTGGATAAAATATTTGAACCAACAAATTCAGACTTTTTGAAGTTTTCTTCAGGTTTTCTGTAGGTGATACAGGCTTAGTATTTCAATGATGCTATTTAATCAAACAGCTTGCTAATTTCAACACCGTTCCATATCAGAGTCTGCGACAGGCCAGTGTAATGAAATGTATCAGAGGTAGGCAGTCAAGCGTCCTGATTTCTATTCTTAGACTGCTGGAAACCAGATTTGGACCAGTCATCCTAAATGGACTGTAGTTCATTCATCTCTAAAATAAGGAGATTAGATAAGTGATTCCCAAACCGATAACTGTGAAGATCATCCAGGATACTTTTTTAAAATATAAATTTCCCAGCCACACCTTTATTTTGTGGATCAACAGTGGTGCCCAAGAATGTTATATTTTTAGAAAGCTCCTCAACTATTTCTGATGGACGGTCTAGGTTGATATCCTCCAGATGAATCCACATCAGTGTTTTTCAAAATGAAGGTCCAAGATCCACCTACATCAGAATCATCCAGAGTATTAAAATAATGAATTTCTGGAGCCTTCCCTCAGTTGTAACAGTCTGAATTTGGGGTGGTGGAGACGAGGAAATTGCAGGCTCTCCAGGTGATTTGAATGCACATGGAAGTTGTAAAACCACTGGTATAGATCACATATGGAGAGAGGGTTACCTGTTTAAAATACAGATTCCCAGGCCTGTGTCTTTAAGGCTCAGGTTGAGGAGGTCCAAGAAAGGGGACAGGGAATCTGTGGTAAAATAATCAAACAAGTTTGGGGAACAGTGGGCTACATAAACTCTATAAAGCCCTTAGACTTTTAAATCTAGAATTCTATACCCAACACTTTGGGAGAAGCTCCTGGGAGGCACTTTAAAAGTGGACTTCACTCACATGCTCCTGCAGGGAACAAGATACAGATAATACCTGAATCAAGCAAGAGTTCTTTTCTGGAAAGCCTCCGGTAAGTTGATTTTTAGGTAGGATGGAATCACGTTGCTTCACTCGGAATTTCAGGGCATTTAAGTAACATCTTCAAGGTGATGATGATGTCAGTGTGCGAAGGAAAGGGTGTGGCTTCCAGATTATGGTCCTTCCTGTTGAATACAGCATTTTCCTTCAATGTGGCAAAAAACTATGCATGACTTGATGAAGAGCTTTATATAAAGTCCAAGGAGCCATTTGAAGGCTTGGATCAATTAGAGAAGCGGACTGGACTGTAGCTAACTAAGGCAGTTCACTGAAAGTGTGGAGAGAGGGAGTGTAATATTGATGTGGCAAAACAGAGTTGTTGCTTTGGGGTTAACCAGGTGTCACTTCTCTGCAGTGATGTTTATCCATGCATCGTTGAGACTTCGGAACTTGAAGAACAAACTGGAGAATAAAATGGAAGGAATAGGTTTGAAGAGGACACCGATGGGCATTGTCCTGGATGCTCTAGAACAGCAGGAAGAAAACGTCAACAAATTCACTGACTATATCAACAAAATGAAGGAATAAACATAACTTACCAGAGATAGGATTGCAGCAGAAATTGAGTTGCAGTTTGCCCTTGTCCAGACCTACTTTCTGCTTGTGTTTTTGAAATAGGAGGTGCACGTACCACCCAGTTATCTATGGGAGCATGCATGTGTAGGCCGAACTATTATCAGCTCTGATGTTTCAGAGGGGAGGCCTCAGAGACGAAAGAAAACCACCACCCTCCTATTGTGTCTGAAATTTCATTGTGTTTATGAAATCTAATGGGAAATAGATCACACTATTTCTTTAAGGGAATAAAAAAGTAAAAGAATTATGGCTTTTAAAGCAACAATACTATTACAGTAATAAAAAATCATTGCAAAGTATCAAGACAATACGAGTAAATGAAAAGGCTGTTAAAGTAG
Source organism: Sapajus apella (assembly GCF_009761245.1). NCBI lineage: Eukaryota > Metazoa > Chordata > Mammalia > Primates > Cebidae > Sapajus > Sapajus apella. The sequence continues at coordinate 20,281,559 of NW_022436963.1, forward strand.
ATGACATCATGTGTTAGCCTGTTTCTAATCCCCTCGAATTTTAAGTGTGGAATATAAATTAGTTTTTATTATTCTTCTTGAAGAATCAAAGATGATCTCTCTCACTTTGCCCTGTTTGACGTGCAGTGGAAACTGGTTAAACCAGTTGTTTATACTTTGTTTACAAATATAAAAATAGCTGTCTAGGATATTTTGTTACATTTTTGTAAATTTTTGAAATGCTAGTATATGTTTTCACCAGCAGGTATTTGTTGCAAACTTAATGTCACTTCCTTAAGATGGTTACAGCTCTCTAACCTGTATTATTCTGGACAGACCTGTTAAAAAACAGACAAAAAAAATAAAACAAACTTGACTTTTGTTTACCTTGCACATTTTTTGTTATTACAATGAAAAAACAAAAAAGGTCCAAGATAATGTTTCCCATTTTTTTTTATTGTTTAGTTTTTAACTGGAACATTTAGAAAGAAGGAAATGAATGTGCATTTTATTAATTCCTTAGGGGTATAAGGAGGACAATAATGGCTGATCATTTGAAATTTGAAAAACATCTTTAGATGACCAAGCAAAAAGACTTTAAAAAGTGGTAATGCAAATGGAATGCAGCTTCTGCAGCTCATAAAAATTTTAGATGGCAACTGTTAAAACCATATGCTTTTATAGCTAGACATTAGAATTACGATAGCATGAATTTATACATTCTATTACTTTTCATCCGTTCCTCATGTTTTCATAAACAGGTTATAAAAAATGTTTTGCCTGCCAATTGAATGATTTCATAGATGAAGTGGAAACATTTAGGTTTCCATAGCCATTAAATTGTGAAGTCAACTGGAGTGGTACTTACTGAAGAAACTCTTTGTATGTCCTAGAATAAGCAGCAATGATATGCTCCTTCTAATCTTTCTTGCATTTTAAATTCTCAGCCAACCTATAGCCATCATCTTTAGCACAGTGATATCACCATGACTTTACAGACATGGTCTAGCATCTGTACCCTTACCCAAATATGAAGAATAAAATTGATTAAAGGTTTTTTTGGTGAGACTTTATTTAACACACATCTGTCTTAAATATCTGAAACACTTGGCGACGACCCTATATACAGTGAAGATGTACTATATAGCAAACACTTTAGCTGTTTCAGATACTGTTTAGTAAAGCTTGAATACTTTAAACTTGCAGCCACAATAAAACAATTCTAGTCCTATTTTTAAACCTGACATGAGTTTTATATACATGTTAGCCCCTTTCATTTTCTGCAAGGTGAATTCTGATGACGAAATATAGTAAACACAGAAAGACTAATAAAAAAAAAAGATATTCGTAATTACTAATGGCCAGTGGTCAATTCTGGAAGGGTAATAGAAAAATGTAACATATAAATGTGGTAAATTATGATTACACTTGAAAAACCAGTTAAAATATGTAAGATCTTTAGAATCAGGTGGTAGTTAGAAAAAGCATAATGTGAACTGTTTCACCTCTTTTGGCAAAACCTGTGTATTGAGGCCATAAGCTATGACATTGGATCATCTTTTCTTTTTGTGTATCTAAGATAAAAATCCTCTTTCAGCACTTTTTGAAATTCCTGACTTTGTTAATACTGTGGCTATACAAACAAATGCATAGGGGCTTTCTTTTTTTTTTTTTTTTTTTGAGCCGGGGTTTTGCTCTTGTTGCCCAGGCTGGAGTGCAATGGCACAATCTCCACTCCCCACAACCTCCGCCGCCCGCGTTCAGGTGATTCCCCTGCCTCAGTCTGCCAAGTAGCTGGAATTATAGGCATGAGCTGCCATGCCCAGCTAATTTTGTATTTTTTTTTTTTTTAAGTAGAAACAGGGTTTCACCATGTTGGTCAGGCTGATCTCAAACTCCTGACTCTGGTGATCCGCTGGACTTGGCCTCCCAAAGTGCTGGGATTACAGGTGTAAGCCACTGCACCTGGCCCAAAGCTTGATCTAATTTCTAGGGTTCACACTACTTCTATTACAAAAATCTCAAATTCTATGCACCTAGTGACTACAATAATTAAGGTCTCTAGGAACTTGGAAGAAGGACAGATTGGAGTTGTCTGGAAAGATTTTATGGAGGACACAAGACCTGACCTGGGAATTGAAGACTGGATAGGACTTTCATTAATGGAGAGCAAGAGGGAAGTCTCTTGGGGGGTATTCTATGGAAGGGTTAGTTCGAGCAAAGGCGCAGGGGGTGTGCACAAGGATGTTTCATCAGGAGGAGTATAAAGGATTTGTGGGAGATAAGACAGGATTAATAAATTGGGGTCAGGCAATGGAGTACCTTGAAGGATAGGATAAGTAGCTCAAGTGTAATCCTGTAAGCAAGTTTCCTTTAAAAGATGTTTGAGAGTGATAAAACCAAATTAGACTTACAGAGTAAACCATATATGAGTGTGTATATGTGTGTGAGTTTATTTAGCCAAAACCAAAAGCTTGTCATTAACTATATTATGTAAAACGTTTTTCCTATAAAAACAGCACGCTGTCTCCCATTGTCCCCCTATATATGAAAACTTGCTGCCAGGAAGTTTTCATATATGCAGGGTTTACATTTCCCATGACGTTTCCTAGTGACACTTACTTTTCACCACATTCTGTGGCTTATGGGTTCTGCTCGTCAAAGATACTCCTACAGAAAGAATACTCCAAAATACCAAGGGAGTCACCGAGGGAGAAAGCCAGGCAGGGTGGGAAACTGAAAAGCTCCACTGATTCTCCAGAGAAGCGCTAAGGAACAATTCTCTCATTTCAAAGCATCAGAAGGGCCAGGAGCTCAATTCATCCTTCACATTTTCATAGGATGAAACATTGTCTGTTCCTTTTAAGATACTATGCGATGGATTACAGCAGAAGAGATGGAAGGAGAAAAAAATGGGAATATAATACTTAACACTTTTGTTATATTTATTATTTTCCAGAAGAAAATAATAATGAAGTGAATGTTTGTTTAAAAAAAAATTTTTTTTAACTACTGTTTCTGGAAACATGACTCTAAATTTCACCCAAGTCACTCAAATTGATTGCAAGTAGAAAATGTTGCCTCTGAATACATACATATATACATATATATGTGTATATATATATATACACACACATATATGCATATATGTGTATATATACGTATATACATACATATACATATATATGTGTATATATACGTATATACATATACATATATATGTGTATATATACGTATATATATATACATATACATATATATATATATATATTTTTTTTTTTTTGAGACAGAGTCTCGCTCTGTTGCACAGGCTGGAGTGCAATCTCAGCTCACTGCAACCTCCACCTGCCAGGTTCAAGCGATTCTCCTGCCTCAGCCTCCTGAGTAACTGGGTCTACAGGCACCCGCCACCATGCCTGGCTATTTTTTTGTATTTTTAGTAGAGACGGGGTTTCACCATATTAGCCAGTATGGTCTCAATCTCCTGACCTCGTGATCCACCCACCTCGGCCTCCCACAGTGCTGGGATTACAGGCGTGAGCCACCATGCCCAGCCTGAATATTATATTTTATCTCCTTCCACCTTCCTCTTCAGCCCCTAATTCTTCATGGCCCAAACATTCTGCCTTTTACAAATACCCCATCAGATGGTAGCAGTGTTCCCAGTTCCGCCACGTGAATCCTAAAGCATTGCTGCTGACATAGTCTCCATGCTGTAATCCGTAAGTCATTATCTCCATTTCCTGTTCTTCTAGATGACTCTGCTGCCTCTTATGCGAGTTCTTTTGGCAGTTGCACCTGCGATTTAAACATTTGAAGAAAAGGGGGAAATTAATCCTGGAAATTCAAGAGCTTTGCAGCAAAAATTACAAAATTTACATGCCTTAAAAGATACAAAATAGATTTGAAATTCTGGCCAAAGCGCCCCCAAAGTCGAGATAAAAAAAAGAATCATAACACAGCCGCCATTTATTGGACATTTACTAATGCCAGGGACTGTCCCAAGGGCTTTGAGCACATGGTAAAGCACATCACGGAAATCAGAGGGCAGGTGCCCAAGCTGGCCTGGGTTCAAAGACAGACACTAACATGTACTAGTTATGTGGTATTGGGCATCAGTTTTCTCAGCCGTAAAATGACAATAACCGTATCTAATTTATAAGGCTATTATACAAGTGAGTAACCTATGGAACACTTTTTGTCTTTGAGATGGAGTCATGTTCTGTCGCCTAGGCTGGAGTGCAATGGCACCATCTTGGCTCACTGCAACCTCCACCTCCCGAGTTCAAGCAATTCTCCTGCCTCAGCCTCCCAAGTAGCTGAGATTACAGGCATGTGCCACCATGCCCAGCTAATTTTTCTATTTTTAGTAGAGATGGGGTTTTTCCATGTTGACCTGCCTGGTCTCAAACTCCTGGCCTCAAGTGATTCACCTGCCTCGGACTCCCAAAGTGCTGGGATTTACAGGCATGAGCTACTGCCCCCAGCCTAACACTTATTTTAAAAACATTATCGCATTACAACCTACAAAAGCCTTGTAAGGAGGGGAATGGCTCAGAGAAGAAAGTAACTTTCCTAAGATCACATGGCTAGAAAATGGCAAAGCAGGATTTGAACCAGGTCTGCCTGATTTCAGTGCTCATTATTATATACTGCTGGTAAAAATATCACTATAAGAAAATATATTCTTAAATTTTTATTTATTTTTGAGACAGAGTCTCGCTCTGTCACCTAGGCTGGAGTGCAATGGCCTGATCTCAGCTCAGTGTAACCTCTGCCTCCCAGGTTCAAATGATTCTCCGGCCTCAGTCTCCCAAGTAGCTGGGATTACAGGTGCACGCCACCACACTCAGCTAATTTTTGTGTTTTTAATAGAGATAGGGTTTCACCGTGTTGGTCAGGCTGGTCTTGAACTCCTGACCTCACTGATCCACCCGCCTCAGCCTCCCAAAGTGCTTGGATTACAGGCGTGAGCCACCACACTGGCAAAATACATGTTCTTTTTAAAACAACTCTTTCCTCTTTAAACCACACGCCGAATCTCAAGGTTAGAAATATTTAAAAATGAAAAAAAAAAAAAAAAACAGGCATGATGGTATGCAACTGTAATCCTGGCTACTCAGGGAGCTGAGATAGGAGAATTACTTGAGGTCAAGAGTTCAAGACCAGCTTGAACAACAAAATGAGACCCACCTCATTTGTTGGGATTTTTTTTTCTTTAGACAGTGTCTCACTCTGCCCCTCAGGCTGGAGTGCAGTGGCTCGATAGTGGCTCAAGACAACCTCTGCCTCCTGGGTTCAAGCAATTCTCCTGCCTCAGCTTCCCAAGTAGCTGAGACTACAGGTATGCGCCACCAGGCCCAGCTGATTTTTATATTTTCAGTAAAGATGGGGTTTCACCATGTTGGCCAGGCTTATCTTGAACTCCTGACTTCAGGCAATCCATCCATCTCTGCCTCCCAAAGTGCTGGGATTACAAGTGTCAGCCACCACACTCAGCTGCCTAATTTTCTTAAAAAAGTTTTATAACAAGTCTGGGTGCAGTGGTTCATGCCTGTAATCCCAGCACTTTGGGAGGCTGAGGGGGGCAGATCACTGGAGATCAGGAGTTCAAGACAAGCCTGGCCAGCATGGTGAAAACCCGTCTTTACTGAAAATATAAAAATTAACCAGGCGTGGTGATTCATGCCTGTAGTCCCAGCTACTTGGGAGGCTGAGGCAGGAGAATCGCTTGAACCTGGGAGGCAGAAGTTGCCTTGAGCTGGGATGGAGCTACTGCACTCCAGCCTGGGTGACAGAGTGAGACTGTCTCAAAAAAAAAAAAAAAATGTGTGTATATATATATGTGTGTGTGTGTGTATATATATATATATGTGTATATATATACACACACACATGTGCACACACGCATATACATACATATATATACACACATACACGCATATACATACATATATATATACACACACACACACACATACATACATATATACACACACACACGCATATACATACATATATATATATATACGCACACACACGCATATACATACATATATATACACACACACACACTCACGCATATACATACATATATATATATATATATACACACACACGCATATACATACATATATATATGCTTTTGAAAGCACCGCCCAGGACGAAAAGAAAACAAAAAATTACAAAAGAACAACAAAAGTCCAACACTGCAAACCCACTTCATACTTCTGTCTCACAGGAAAACCTTAAAGGCAAGACAAGTTTTTAAAGGGTTTCAAGTGGCATTATATCTTAGGAAAGTGACTCATCCATCATGCAGGTATCTTCCAGAGGACACTGAAGATGCCAAGGGGACACTCAGAGTTTGTGTAATAATGACTAGGAATGTTTCTACCTATATTGCTCATGTCCACCTGCCAGTATGATGAACCATCTCGGTCATCTGCTATGGCTCCTGTTGCAGCCAGTTCTCGGCCCACCACCTTTGGCTAGGAATGTTTTCCCAGCGTGCTGCCCACCAGAGAGGACCTTTGATGTGCTGCTGCCTGCCAGCCTTCAAGCCAAGGGGACTTCCATGTGCTTCTGACCCTCTACCTCCCCTGTGCCAAGCTTTGAGAAGAAAGGGGTGTGACTGCACCCTAGTAAAGCTCTCCCATGGAAAACACCAGTAGTTAAGAGAACTATGAGCCAGGTATTTAAAATAACTTTAAAGCTGCAATAAGTAGTTAAAACAGTACATTCTTTGTATTATGGAATGGAAAAAGAAGCGTTTTATATAAGTAATTCCCTGTATTTGCTTCTATATGCATAGAAGAGTTGCAAAATAATACTTTAAATTAAAAAATTTTAAAAATTAGAGAGATGGGGATCTCACTCTGTTGCCCAAGCTAGAGTGCAGTGGTGCAATGATAACTCAGCCAGGACCTTCTGGCCTCAAGCAATCCTCTTGCCTTGATCTCCCAAAGGACTGGTATTACAAGCGTGAGCCACTGTGCCCAGCCCAAGATAATATTTTTAAAAGAAAATGTGGTGCTGACCCAGTATAGTAAACCCAAACACATGTTTACATATGTAAAATATGACCAAGCTGGTAGTTCAGATCACTGGGGAAAAGAGAAATGAGTCACTAAATGATTACTGGTTAATTATTTGGAAAAGAAATGATAAAATAGCCTTTTGGCTTTCTACTTTAAAAATTAACCCTTTAATTTATCCATATCAAATATTTTTAGAAAACCAAAAACTATAAAAGCTGCAAGAAAAGGCAAGCACATATTTTGTTTTTGAAGAAGCCATTTCTAGGCAGAAAACAAAAGATAGAAATCAATAATAGCTAGGTATGTTATAAAAATATAAAACAAAGAGAATCAACTTGTGTTATTGTTAGGTAGCCTTTTTCCCTTTCACTTGTTAGTTTCTAAAGTATGTTTAGTGTGCTAATGTGTGTGTGTGTGTGTATAGCATTACACAGTGCTCACATATGCATGCATTCAGAGGCCGGGAGGCAGGGCAGGGTAGGAAGATTGATTTCAGCACAGGCTATTTAATTTGGCATGCCTGTATTAAGTTCCTACTCTGGACCAACACCTCAGTGGGCGTCCAGGATAGAGATGTGCAAGACCTGCTTTGCAGAACTCAGAATCCTGTAGGAGAGCACACTGTGAACAGAAGGGCTGTGAACCTGGAGAAGAATGTGGGAGGTGCTATAAAAGAGGTGTGGACAAAGAGTAATGGAAATACACAGGCAGAGCACTCCTGATGTTTTGTTGTGTTTAAGAAATAGCGTTTGAGTCAAGCCTTGGAAACTGGATAGATTCTAACAGATAGAGATAGAAGAAAAGGAAATTTGAGGCAAAGGGTGCTATGGAGGCAGGAAAGCAAGGCCCTTCAGGGAAGATAGCAGCAGACACAGTTTACCATGGATGTCACAGAGTTGTGGTTGTCAAATGTGGTCCTGGAATAAGCAGCAGCAGCATTACCAGGGAATTTGTCAGAAATGCAAATTGTTAGGTCCCATCCATGACCTTCTGAATCAGAGACTCTGTCGGTGGGCTCAGTAATGTGTATTTAGCCCTTTACATGATTTTGATCCACAATAACACTTGAGAATCACTATATGGACTTTAGAAAAGTGTACAAAAAACATTTTTTCCCACTACATATTAAGGGCAAGCAATTCTGGTTTATATAATTCCTGGATTATATGTGCCCTTGTGGAATAAACTTGAAATGTTACATTGCTTTTTTCCTGTGGAGGTTCCTTTTATAAGAAACATAACATTTCCAAAACTATGATCTATGCTTGGCCTTGGCTCTTATAGATCATCCTGGTTTATTGGAAGCCCCAAAAATGGGGAGGAGGGGTGGAAGGAAAAAAAGGAGTTGAAGATAACCTTGGAGTTTTAGACCTAAATGTGTGACAGAATGGAGATAAGACAGAAAACTGGGAACAAGAAACAACCCCTAGGCCTAAAAATGAGCAGTTTGGTTTGGGGACAGATTGAATATGCTAAGAAAACCCTGAGTGATCTAAAGGAAAAGGAAGATTTGGGGATTGTTCTAGATTACCTGACAAGAGAAAGAGGAATTTCCTATTACGTGATGGGAAAGAGGAGAAAATTACAAAAAGAATCTAGAGAACCTGGTTAAAGAGAAAGAAGATCTTATAAATGTGGCAAAGAAGAAATGGCCAGTGATGAAGAGGAATGCTGAAGGGTTTGTAAACTTCAACTCTGTAATCATAACAACTCCTAATGTGTCGTGGAGTCTTCTGATGAGCTAAAGCTGCCCGTATTATTATACTGAAGTCTTTCTGAAGGAAAATTTAGCAATGGCTTTAGTCAACTGGATGGGAGCAGTGCAGATAAACATGAGTAAGCCCGAAGTGAAATTGAATGTTAAAATAGTTATCTTGCGTGATTGGCACAGAAGCTTGGATATGATATAAAATGCAGCTGGCCTCGGTGAATTAAACAGTTGCTGCAAATGGGATTTTATCTCAGTGAAAAGTACAAATACTCATTTGAGATGGTAGGAGTGAGCAGACCACAACATTTTTGAAGATGAAAGAATATCACGCATTTGTCAGGGAGGGATAGGCCTATCCAGCCTAATGCCTTTGTGCTATTACACTGACTCAGCCTTACTAGCTCAAAGGGAAATGATTTACACATTATCCAATACATTAGCTTGTGAGATAAGACAAAGATTTTTTAAAACATAGCTGAAAACAACAAGAGCAAACTAAAAAATTCTACAGAAGCCAAGTAAGTCATGTAAACGAGGAAAGCATGCCAGGCGCAAGGCAGTAAGGGCAAAAGAGCAAAACTAGAGAGTCCATAAGCAAAACAAAAATAAAAAAATATAAAAAATAAAACAAAAAATAAAAAAAGGGAGTCCATGAGCATTCTCCAGGGTGAAATCAATGCACAGAGACAGCTGATTTGTTTCCATGCAAGGGCAGTGTGGCCAGATCTGATGTTCCAAGTGGTGCCTGATAATCTGAATTTTTTTGCATGTGACGTTCAAAAACGTACACAGTGATACCCAAGGCAAATAATGCAGGCCTACAGATCTGACCTCATGCTTTACCAGTTTTCAGTACCTGACTCACAGAGTAAATTTCTCTTAAACTGAATTGAATGCGTAATTTCCTAGAGGAGGAAGCATTTGAGCAAAGCAAGTATATGGGTTTTCCTTTATTTTTTGCCAGCAACTTCATTTCAGGTATCCCAGGCCAGAAGCATGGGGTGAGGAGAGAATAAGCATTAAAATGTATTTTTAAAAGTTTTTTTTTTTTTTTTTTGAGACCTCGCTCTGTCACCCAGGCTGGAGTGCAGTGGCTTGATCTCTACTCACTGCAAATTCCGCCTCCCGGGTTCTAGTGATTCTTGTACCTCAATCTCCTGGGCAGCTGAATTGCAGGCAAGCACCACTACACCTGGCTATTTTTGTATTTTTAGTAGAGACGGTGTTTCACCACATTGGCCCGGTTGGTCTCAAACTCCTGGCCTCAAGTAATCAGCCTCCCAAAGTGCTGGGATTACAGGCGTGAGCCACCATGCCCAGTCTAAAAAAGAATTTTAAGATACAAACTAATCATTCAGATGTGCTATTTCCAAATCTATGAGGAAAATAACTTTTATATTATTTTATTTTATTTTGAGACGGAATTTCGCTCTTGTTACCCAGGCTGGAGTGCAATGGCGCGATCTCGGCTCACCGCAACCTCCGCCTCCTGGGTTCAGGCAATTCTCCTGCCTCAGCCTCCTGAGTAGCTGGGATTACAGTCACGCGCCACCATGCCCAGCTAATTTTTTTTGTATTTTTAGTAGAGACGGGGTTTCACCATGTTGACCAGGATGGTCTCGATCTCTTGATCTCATGATCCACCCGCCTCGGCCTCCCGAAGTGCTGGGATTACAGGCATGAGCCACCACGCCCAGCCAATAACTTTTATTTTTGACACAAGGTGTCACTCTGTTGCCCAGGCTGTAGTGCACTGGCACAAACATGGTTCACTACAGCCTTGACTTCCTGGGCTCAAGTGATCCTCCTGTCTCAGCCTCCCATGCAGCTGGTACCACAGGTGCGTGCCATCACACCAAGCTAACTTTTAAAAAATTTTTTGTAGAAACAGGATCTTACTTGGTTTTGTTGCCCATGTTGGTCTTGAATTCCTGGGCTCAAGCAATCTTCCTGCCTTGCCCCTCTCCCCCCAGCCCCAAAGAGTTGAGATTACAGGTATGAACCACCGCTCCCAGCCAGTAACCATAATTTAAAAATTTTTTTCTGTTCGGCACCTTGGCTGACACCTGTAATCCCAGCACTTTGGGAGGCTGAAGAGAGAGGATCACTTGAGCTCAAGAGTTTGAGACCAGCCTGGACAACATACTGAGAACTCATCTCTACAAATAATGAAAAAAAAATTAGCCAGGTGTAGCGGCATGTATTTGTGGTCCCAGCTACTTGGGAGTCTTAAGTGGGAGGATCACTTGAGCCCTGGAGGTTGAGGCTGCAGTGAGCTGTAATTGAGCCACTGTACACCAGCTTGGCGGTAGAGTGAGATCCCCATCTCAAAAACAAAAACACAAACAAAACTTTCCTAAGAAAAAATTTGTTTCTGAAAAATGTTCTTGTTAGGAACACCACACACACACACACACACACACACACACACACACACACACCCCACCCCCCCGATTGTTTTAATTTTAACCTCATTCTTGAAAATCCAGGGATTTGGAGGGCATCTATCCCAAACCCCCAAAACCCTTCATTTCACCTCCATCAAGTGATCAAGTGATCATTGTCTTATCTCATTTCATAGTTTTATCCCTTTCTGCTGGGATTTGGTGACACTACCATTCACAGCGTTCACTGTATTTCAAGTCCAAGATGTATATTTTGGGACATTTCAACAGCTGTGAGATCGGAGCATCTTAAAATTGGTGGTGTTTCACAATAGTTGGCTTAGACCCAAGTGTGAACACATCATAGCTATTCATGCTCTCATTACCTCCACGGAGTCATGTGCTCTTGGTACCACACACACAGATGTATTGCCTCTTAAAATAGCTTTTAAACAAAGATAAATAAAGCAAATGTGGCAAAGTGAGATGGGTATGCAAGAAATTTCTGTACAACTTTTGACCTTCTGTAAGCCTAAAATGACCTCAAAATAAAAATAAAAAATTAAAATATCTTTCCAAAGATTAAACTATGTTTTGGCTTTAAAACAGAAATCTATTGTACAGGCAGAAAGGCACAGAAACAGAGCACTGGGAAGCAAATTGGTATTAGTGAAGCAAATTTTCATTAGTGCAATGAGGGATTTTCGTATTTTTCTTGCCAAAGTGTTTTCCAGGACCTAACAGATGAAGTTGTATGACATTTCATAACTGAGATACAGGCAAACAGATGCCTGTCATGGGCCAAGCCAGGCAACTGAAGGCAGGAGAAGTTGCCAATCCTTCAGAATAAATGAAGCCACTTCAAAGCAGAGGGTGATATGCAAGACTGTCATTTAAAAAGCATGTCAGAGTTCAGTTTGCAGCATGTTTTTCTTAGATTTTTTTTAAACTACCACCACCACCACGCTTACAATTAGTAGCAGTTTTAAATTGATTAAAATATGAAAAAAATGCAGTGCTTGATGGGGTGTTTTATTCTTGCAATTATCATAATGAATTTATTTTAATGTATTTTTCTTTAGACTCTAGACCCAAAACTGCAGTGTTCTCAGTTGAGTAAAAGGGGCTAAAACAATTAAACCTACACTGTAAGCTCTGTGCGAGGTCGAGACTGAACCTGACTTACCACTCTATCCCCAATCCTTAGCATGCCTGACATATACATTTGTTAGATTAACAAATAAGTGAATGGATAGAATGGAATAGACCCGGAGAAAATGGATTTGCTCAGCAGAGCACTCAGAAGTCAGGGAGTTGGTTCAGATGCTCTTTTGAACTTCAATCCCTCTTCTACTCTGAACCTACATGCCACCTTTAACATGGGTTTTTTAAAAGATCTCTCATCATTCTTTTTAGACTGTTCTTTTCTGACTGCACAACCACCAAAGTGGCTTGAATTTTCTTTGCCAATGACTAGTTACCAGGAAAGTGGTAGAGCTAGCTTCTGTCAAACGACACTCCAATCCACTCCTAGGGGAGCTCCAGCTGTCCAGAGAAGAGCAGGTGCAGAAAGTCTTGATGGTGTGCCCAAGGGCAGGCAAAGAACCGTTGCCTGACCTCATATGACCTCTAGCATTCTCACCCCGGACACTGCTCCAGGAAGAATCAGAGCCTCTCTAAATCATGGATGAAAGTCAGCTTTGACTTAGAAGAATGGGCTATTGATAATTCTCCATTCTAGGAGTTGGGAATAAGGACTATATATATATATATATATATATATATATATATATGAAAGAGTTAGCAGTTATTTCAGAATATAAAGCTCTTTAAAGGAGAAAAAGAGCAAACGTGCATAAAAATTCAACATGTCTTGACAAAACATGTATCTGTGCAATAAAATTATATATTGACTGTTCTGTCAACATAATCTTGTGGCTATTACTACACGAGATTTTAAAATAATATGGTTAATTATCAATCACCTGTGGCCACTGAACACATCTTTCAACCTCAGTAAATGCCATCATAATAATGACCAAAACATTTTCATTTCTGCAACTTAAATTGCAAGGAAAAGAACTTCTCCACTTAGCAGTAATAGTGAGCCATGGTAAATATTAAACTGAAATAATAGTGATTTTAAAACTCCATGAATTCACAGTGACACCAACTTGAAGTTCATCATTTATCTGCCTAAAAGGAGAGCAATACAAATATAATTTCAGACAGTCTGTCCTCACCTACTAAAAAGAACTGTTTCTAAGTATTTTGGAAGCATTCAATTGTCTACAAACAACTGGCCCAATTTGGCCTCATTCTTATTTATTCCTCACTGTAGGTTCCTGGAGAATCTCTGAGTGATAGCTCTGCTGTGGCTGGAATGGTGTTCTTTTGAATATGTGCTTGAAGGGGTCAAAAGAATCAGGTGAATTAAAGCTCGACTCTGGACTCAGAACTGGGTTTCAATGTCAGCTCTACCACTTCTTAGCTGTATCTCCTTCGCATGTTATTAAGTTCTCTAAGCCTCAGTCTCCTTTTTATTAAATGAGGAGAATAACAGCACCTACCTCATAGAGTTGGTAAGATGATCCCATGAGTTAGGTTATATAATCACTCCAGCCTATAGTAAATGCTCCCTAATGTTAGCTGCTAATTTTGTTGCAGAGGTCATACAGATGTACACACATAGGGGTGCTAAAGGTGTACATCCTTAGGGATAACAGTAGTTTAGTTCTATTGGTAATGCTCATTGGCTTCTTCCAGTTGGTCCCAATTAATGGATACCCCCTTGTGTTAAAGCAAATAGGGAATAAAGTTAGGAAGCATTTACTATGGGGGATGCTCAGTCACCATTTCTCCCTCCTTCTACTTACAGGTTTAAGATAAGCAACATTGCTGTGACGAATGTCGTTTAGCAGCTGATCTCTGGGAGTGATTTCCACCAATGGGGGTGGCCTGTTTCTCGGCACCGGCTTGAGCGTTTTGATGACATCTTTGAGGTTGGTTTTCTCGGGTGATTCTCTGGCTTCTGGCATCCGAGATTTGCGCTGGATTCTCTTTAGCTTCACCACCCGGAAGGAGTCAGGGTCTGTACTGTACTTCGGGGCCTGTGATGGCTTTTGCATCATTTCACTGCGTTTACTAAAGGGGACGTTTTGGGGGTTGGGAGGCCGAGGTGGCGGTGGCTGGAAGAACTCCTGCATTCTGGAATCTGGCATGGGTCCTCCCAACATCTCCCACATCCCAGGGGGCAGCCCCAACCCATTCTCTAACATGGCTATCAGCTTCTTCTGTTCCTTGAGTTGCTGCTGTTTCTGCTCTTCCTGTCTTTTCTGCCTTTGTTTATCTTGATTCCTGGTGAGCAGATTAGTGACCACCATCCTGGGACCCGGAAGCTCAAAATGGTAGCCCATCTTCAGGAGAGTGCTGTTTGCCTTTAAAAGCCTGGCTATTTCCATTTCAGCTTGATGACCCAACATGTGCCTCTGATTGTGAAACCGAAGCTCTGTTAGTGTCTCATTAAACTGGAGACACCTCATGATGGCCACAATCCCTTTACCTGTGATGAAATTGGACTCGATGTTGAGAGTGGTGATGCTTCTATTTTCACGCAACATGTTAGCCAAGGCAAATGCTACATTCTCATCTGCACCCACATTGGCTAAACTGAATGTTTTGATGTGCTTGTTTTTCTTCATTGCATTGACAAAGTCCAGTAGCATTTCTTTGGGGATGTTTTCAATGTTGTTCAGGTTGAGTTCCTTCATGTCAGGGTCATTTTGTCTAACTCTTCTCAAGCTTCCATCCAGGTCTGTCTGATTTCCTGAAGGCCTTGCACTTACCTTCAAAAAGCTGGTATCTAGAGCTAACTTCTTAGGATCTAATTTTGATATTTTTTTCTCACTTTGATTTTGGGCCCCTGGTCTGTCTCTCTGTTCTTCAAATGCTTTATCAGTTACCTGCTGGCCGTTGTTCTCACAGTTTCTAATTTGCTCCTTTGCTTTGCCTTCCTCTTCTCTGTTCATTTTTTCACTCTCTTCACCATCATCTTCCCCTTCCTCGTCGTCACCATCTTCTTCTTCATCATCATCTTCCTCATCATCTGTTTCTTGGGCATTGCTGCTGCACTTTGATTCTCTTTTATTTGCAACTATTTCACTATTGAGCTTTTCTTTTAAATACTGGGCCATATTTTTATTACCTTTGTCTATTTCTTCATGCTCTTGAGTATTTTCCTACAAGAGAGGTTTATGAGGGTTAGAATACATAGCACATGAAGAAGTATGAAGTAGAGCATCAGCTAGTGGAGATAATAAGAATGCTTTTTTAAAAGTAGCTGTGTTTATCCCATCCCATACATTAAAATGAAACCTTTACAAATTTTGTTTTAATATGCTGTATTTTTAATGGCATTTAATTCCAGAAGCAGTTAAAAATCGTTTCAAAAACATGACAGAATTGTTCATTGATACATTAAAGTTTTGATTTTGTATATACCAAATAGGCATCTTATAGTCAACAGTCCTGAGTTAGTTACGGCAATAATTTCCTTATTATTCCAATATATTATAAATACAAAATATTAGAATAAGGAAATTATTGCCCTAAAATGAACATTCCTACAATGTCCACTAATCTAGTACAGAATGTACATAAACTTCCTCTGAGAACATAACATAGTGCATGGGAAATTAGATCGGTTTGACATTTTGGAATATATATATATATATATATGTATATATATATATATATATATATGTATATATATATATGTATTCTGGTTATTTAACTTGGTTTAAATATGTATATATACACACACATATATGTATATATATTTAAAGTCTCAATTTTGATTTCCTCAGTTCTTTGAAAACTGCCATGGCTATTCTGGGACAAGTTTACAGCCCCAGTTTCTTTTGAAAGAAAGTGCCTAGGAACCAGAGCCAGCTGTAAAATAAAACAGGATTATGCAGACATTGAGAAGTAATTGCGTAGTCTGGGAAATAAAATGGATCTTTTATCAATAACGTTTATTAGATTCTTGCACATCAATTATAATGCTTTTCTATATAATATATGTGCCTCATAGATGTCATTTTTGAAAGCTAGTACAGCAAGCTGAGACACAGGCTTATCTGAGCAAAAACTTTATGCTCACGACATAGGTCAGAAGAGACAGTGGCAAGTCACCTTAACCACCGAAGTCTTCACCACTGCATTTCTCATCTTGACCAGAAGGGGGAGCCAAGATCAAGCTGTTTAGATTATGCTAGAGGAAGGGAAAAAATGTTGCAAGTACTCATTTCTACCTTCTGCAACTGGCATTCACATAGAATTGGCTTTTAATCCACTGACCTCCAGTTGTAAAATATCTGCAAATTGTACCTTGAACTCTAACCTGACCAATCCAGCTGTTTCTTTTCAATCTTAGTACATGTTTAAACTCTCCTGACTGTAAAACAAATTGACAACTTTCTTTAATTACAGCCAGCATGAGAGTAATTTGACAAGATGCATCTTCATCAACAGGCATAACCTCAAGAGAGTTTACCTAGGAGGCATCTCTGTCCTTTTTAAGTCATTTTCAAGTGGAACATTTAAAAAAATTATGCTCATGCATAGTAAGTTCGCAGAATCAACAAGTCTAGCTTTTAGATTTTAGAAAGCAAAGAAAGAACTAACTTCAAAACCACTTACTAGCTATCAATTTCTAAATGTCATCACTGATAGCCAATATATGGTGAGAATGTAAGTCATTATCTGGTTATTCGACTGGATTTAATTGCAGGGTATGTGGCCAGACTTGAGAAGAACTGTGAAATATTTGACAGTGTATGTGAAACATTGTGTATGTTTGGATGTGCCAGAGAGAGAGGCTACAGAGCTGTCATTACTTTCTCAAAGGGGCCTGCAATAAAAATAAAATAAAAAAAAAAAGAGAGTTAAGGACAACTGCCTCTGGCTTATGAGTTAAGCCACTAAATATTGTGGCTATAGAACACAGGCTTTCTGACACAGCAAACCCGATAGCAATTTTTAAAGAGAGACATTTGCAAGAAATTACCCAATTTTTCCCTTGTAAATATACATGTAAGTGTTTCAGAAAGTTCCAGTCTGGAGTGGGATTAAATATTATGGTTTAATCTAGACACGGCAAAAACAAAGAAGAACCAAACTCTGGAGTCTTGAGAAATCACAGTTATAACAGGGACACCTAACAGGCCATCCCAGGCAGCCATTTCTCTGTTGTACACAAATCTCTGGTTACCTCGGATTTCACAAAGGTGACAGGAACTCGTTCGTCTTCCAACATGCGCCTGGATGCCTTTTCCCAATACATATAATCAACAAGAGATTTATGATCGAAGCTTCCTGTTGGTGGCTTGTCAGTTTGATCTTTCTGAATCATTCCCACAGGAAGGCTGGGGTCAGGGGCCATGACTTCCATTTCCGACTGAAGTTCTTTCAGTTCTTCAGCAGACAAGTTGGCCAAGATTTCATCTTCATTAATCTCCTCATCGAGAAGTTCTTCTTGATCTGAATTCCTGCTGTGCTCTGACATTATTTTTTCTGAATTTTTTTTTACTAGAAAAGAATAATCAAAGATGATTTTTTAAAAGAAAGAAAAAAAAAGTCTTAAGAAGGTCCCCCAGTTAACAAGTGTCCCAAGTCAACACACCCTTGAGATTTTTTTTTTCCCCAGGAACCTCAGTGGTTTGCTGAGCAGCTAGGAGTGATCGCAGCTAAGCTCTTGCTGGATCTATATTAAGTAGGGCTTGGCTGGATGGGGTCAGTTTATGGAACTACTATGCTGCTCTCTTTTTGGCAACTTGAGTCAGCTGTGCAAATCCATCTGACATTTCAGTACAGCTGCTGTGTTCGCCAGAGACTAACAGAGACTACAAAACCTCTGCAGGAATAAAATTACTTCTCTTTGTATATGCTGTCATACTGCTATACACAAATTAATGCAGCCCATACCTACATGCCCCAATACGCCAGGGGGTCCAGCTTGTTTTTATTTAAATATTAAAACAACTTACAATATTTCAGAAGGGAAATCCAACCAGAAACCTGAGTTCTTTTGAAGTGAAGGATTCACTTGAAGGTAGAAATCAAGCTCTTAGGGACTGCCTCTTCACTACAAGGTGACTCTGGAAGCAAAGTGGTGCACAGCGGAGCACGGGTCTTGCTATGTCATTCATCCTCTGTGTAAGCTGAACCTTTGCAAGATGCCCTATTTGCATCTAGATCCTGTGATCTAACAGATGGGGACAACCAGCACTTGAATTTCCACTATAAGTGAGGAGTTTACTGTTTTAAATTTTTCTTGTTGAGTATCCATTAACCCAAGATCAATGAAAATGGATCTAAAGTGAAATGTTAAAAAAGAAACCCAGACTACTAAGGTACTAGAAGAAACCATCAGAAAATTTTTTTTTTCTTAGCTGGGCGTGGTGGCACGCACCTGTAGTCCCAGCTACTCACTAGGCTGAGGCAGAGAATCACTTGAATCTGGGAGGCAGAGGTTGCAGTGATCCGAGATCACACCACTGTGCTCCAGCCTGAGTGGCACAGCAAGACTCTGTCTCAAACAAACAAAGAAACAAATATAGATGTTACCATTCCAACATTTCATATATATGTAACTTTGAAATTTGAGACAACCCATTCCTTTCTCCAAAAGTATTCAACGTTTTGGTGTTTCCCATCCAAGTACTAACCAAGTCCGACCCTGCTTAGCTTCCGCAATCAGACAAGATCAGGCACGTTCAAGGTGGTGTAGCCATAGATGGTTTTTTGTTTCTTATGTATCTGTCCAAGGATATTTTATTGTTAAAATTTGTGAAAAAGAAAAAAACCAAGTCAAATGTGAGTTTGAAATGGAAGTTCCAATATTTTCTTCCCACCCCAGTGTTTTATCTTGAGCACTCCCAGGTTGAAAGGCTTTTCATATGTGATTAATGCCCTAGAAAGACATTTCCAATTTACTTGAATGAGAATTTTCAAAGAACACAGGTATGTACTGGCAACTTATCCCTGGCTTCTCCCCTGTCAAATCTTCTTCTTCTTCTTCTTTTTTTTTTTTTTTTTGAGACCAAGTCTTAGCTCCATCACCCAGGCTGGAGTGCAGTGGTGTGATCTTGGCTCACCGCAACTTCCGCCTCCTGGCTTCAAGTGATTCTTGTGCCTCAGTCTCCCCAGTGGCTGAGACTACAGGCGTGCACACCTCACCTGGCTAATTTTTGTATTTTTAGTAGAGATGGGGCTTTGCCATGTTGATCGGTCTGGTCTTGAACCCCTGAGCTCTGGTGATCTGCCGACTTGGCCTCCCAAAGTGCTGGGATTACAGGTATGAGCCACCATGCCCTGTAAGTCTCTGTAAAAGGGGAAGAGGTCTTCCTTTTAGTCTCTGTAAAAGGGGAAGAGTTCAGCCTTGGTGGGCAGGGAGATAGACCACTTTGTAGACCACTGAGATGTGGACCATCATTTCATAGATTTTTCTTTGCCGAACAATGATCTAAAGAGACTCAGCCCTCCCACCCCACCAAAAAAAGAGTTTTGTTCAGGGAGCCTTGGGAAATGTTATATTCTGCATTTGTGTTTTAGATATTTGTAAAGCACAATTAGCTTTGAGAAACTGAGAAATCCTACACTAAATAAACCAATTTTTTTTAACTCAACATTCCTCAACCTTAAATAACTCATACTTTGGGAAATACAGAGCTAAATATAAAAGAGGGGGCTGTGGAGTCAGTGTGCCTGGATTTCAGCTTCAGCTCCATTCCTGAGTAACTTACATGATACTGAGCAACTTAGCTCATATCTGATAATAGTGTCTACCATATGCAATTATTGAGAAAATTAAATGAGGTTTTATTTATATCTGTATCTATATAGTAGGATGGTACATGGCAGAGTAAACCCTCAATAAATGTTAAATAGTATTATTCTTATAACTCATAAATAACTGCAGAAACATTTAAAGAAAAACAAAGGCAATAAAATGCAGTATGTTTACATAATGTAGTACATTTACATGTACATTTTAAAAACCATTTTCGTGATAGAAATCATTATATTAATGCCAATAAAGAGCTTTCAAAAATCTTGTTGCTTTTACAGAAAGAAACTGAGAGACTTTTAGATGGAATTGTGTATAAAGAAAATAGAAAACCGCTATTTGCATATAAATATGAAGCTCCCCTAAGAAAATTATCTGAAGGATGGCTTGTAAGCTTTTAGATTCAAATTCTTTTCTGATGAATTCCATTTGTTTTAATGTGATCAAATGCTTTTGATGATCAGGCTGATTTAGGAATTTCTGTAAGGAGCGCTCCTTCATCTGACTTACATCTTGCTGAATGAGCGTAGGAAGTGGGTAAATCTCTCCCAGCTGCTTCTACTGTGCATTTTATCCATATGCTGACAGGGAGGGTTTTGCTGGTATAATTAGCCTCATTTGACACAGAGAAGATTTAGTTGTGCTTTCTCTTAATGATGTTCCACTGCTGCCACCTCAACACCTTCTCACATCAGAATCCAGCTATAATATCAAAAGAATATAGCTAGCTGTAGGATAATTGACGGACTATTAGAGCCAGATAGGGCATCACAGATTATCTGGCTTTGAATCAGATTCTTCAGGGGAAGTTATTAAATATATTGTCTCTTTGGACCCCACCCAGAAGCAACGCAGGACTGGACCCAGGAATCTGTATTATTATTATTATTATTATTTTTTGAAAGCTCTCCAGGTGATTCTGATGAGTAACTAAGTTTGAGAATCACAGAGCCACTGCAAGCCACTCATTTTACAGATCAGGCTCAGCGAGCTTAAGACACATTACACTCATTCATTTATTCCGCAGTATTTGCCAAGTACCTGGTTGTGCCGCGTGCTGTGCTAGGCACTAGGACTACAAGAAGGGTCGAGATAAAGTCACTTTCCAGTGATGTAAACAAATAAATAATTGCTGGCTGCATAAAATGCTGTGAAAGGAGATGAACACTGCATTTCAGAGAATCACAGGAAGACCTACCTTGGTTAGGAAAGTCAAGAAAAGCCTCTCTGAGGAGGTGACACCTAATGGATGAAATCAACCATAGAAAGGGAGGGAACAGCAATCTATGCAGAGGGAACAAAGCGCAAAGTCCTTTAGATGGGCAAGATCTTGGGCTGCTCTAGGCAGTGACCCAACACATGACTGAACTCTGTTGTACAAGGAGGACGCAAGGATAGGGACATAGGCAGGGGCTAGATCAGGTAAGTCTTTATGATCTGGAGTGAGTTGGATTTCATTCTAAGCATCACTGGAAACCATTGGAGGGTTTTAAGCACAGGAGTAAGAGGTGATTTACTTTTCTAAAAGATCACATTGGCTGCTGGCTGGAAAATGGACTGGCGTTAGGGAACAGGCAAAAATAAAATCAGGAGAATCAGTGAAGACTCCAGTCTCCTGACAGCTCTTAACATGCAAGGCCATTTCAGTGTTTAGATGATCTCAGAGGCCCTGGGCATTTTGTTTTGTTGAAGACAAGTAAGGCTTATTAAGTGTGCTGAGGAAATGCTGATGTTTCTTTCTACAGCTCTGATCTTCACTGATTACAGTGTTTTGCCACATCTCCATACACCCTGCATCACACAACTACCCCCGGCAAGGAGTATACCAAATTTTAATGACAGAGAAAAAGCCCATGCCAAATAATAATTTCTGGCTAATTCTACAACTGAGTAATTCTAACACAATATTTTAAAATAAACTAGAAAAAAGGGTTGCATACATCATAACTGATCTCTGGTGAAAGATTGATGCTAGTTCATAGTAATGTACATTTGTATAGAAAAATTATATATATATTTCTAGCATATATATATGCATTACATATATATGTGCATTACATATATATATATGATGCCTAAAAACGTCCTGGCAGGGCAGGATACACAAGAATGCGTATATTCTTAAAGTGTGGTTATCTGGAGTGGGGAGGGGAAGTGGGGAGCTAGAAGACAGGTTTAGGAGGGAGTTTCCACTGAATACTTTTTTTTGAGACACAGTTTCACTTTGTCACCCAGGCTGGAGTGCAGTGGCACAAACATGGCTCGCTGCAGCCTTCAACTCCTGGACTCAAGTGATCTTTCTTCATTACACCCCCAGGTAGCTCAGTCTATAGGCACAAGCCTTTACTCTGGGTTAACATTTTTTTTTTTAGACACGTGTTTTTGCCATGTTGCCCTGGCTAGTCTCAAACTCCTAAGCTCAACAATCTGTCTGGCTCAACCTCCCAAAGTGCTAGAATTATAGGCATGAGCCACCACGCCTGGCCTGAATACTCTTCTGTATTTTGAAAAAACAGCTGTCTCTTCTGTTGTCCTAGCCTACAGATTTCCTCATTTTTTGCTCAAGTTGAATTAGAATTTTTTATGACTTGCAGCTTGAAGGATTTCTAACATACTCTTCCACTTAAGTCCCTTCAATGATTTTCCATAGCCTAAGGATGAATCCGAATTTCCTGACATGGCCTCAAGATCTAGACTCTGCTTCCTTTCTGAATTGTGTTTCTCAGTCCCTATCTCATGCTTTCTATTTCAAACACAACCAACTTGAGGACCCCAAGGGATGAAACTCCCTGTCATGTCCAAGTTTTGTGCAGCATCTTCCAGTTCTGAAGTTCCCTCCTCTAGGAGGTCCTCCCTGACCTTGAAAACTGAGCTAGGTGTTCCTCTGATGTACTTGTCTAGAGCTGGGCACTTATCCCCATGGTGTTGTCCTTGCCATTTCGCTGACCAATCTTCCCCCCAGGGGCTGTAACTCTGTGAAAACAAGATTGTTCATCATGGCATCAGTGGCACCTAGCATACTTTTTTAGTGATATAATTTTTTTGCAGCTAATCTCTTAATTTTTTAACCACAGAAATATCCAAACTCTGCAAAATGGTGGACATTTCAAAACATCTGAAATCTGCTTCATTTGGTCTTCATATCTGAAAACCTGAAGTAATAACTTGAAGTCAGTAAAGTAAGATGCTTCAAAGATAAGACTTGGGAGTCAGACTGGATCCACATCCTGGTTATGCCATTGACTGGGAACACTAGGAAGTTCCTTCTCCTTCCTGTACCTCACTGGCTCTGTGTGAATAGTGGAAAAGCAGTTTAATTCAGTTGGTTAAACACAGCTTCAGATTCAGGATGTCTGGTTTCAGATACCAACTCTGCCATGTCCTAACTGTGCCCTTTGGGACAAGTCAACTTCTCCCTTCTCGGTTACTTCATCTGTAAATATAAGATAATAAACATATCTACTTAATAGAATTTTGGAAAAAACAAAACTTAAGTGACAATCCATGGTAAACTCTTAATAAACATCATTATACTTTCACAAGTAAATTGTGTCACTCTTTTCTGCCTAGAAAGTACCTGATATCTAACAAATATTTGTTCATGACTGATAAATGAATGCCTTTTCCATTTGACTCTTTCTAAAACAGCAAATATATGCACAAAAATGTTTAAAGCTTAATACATTTATGAAAAGTTCTGATAATAAGAGGAAGCACTTCCTTCTGGTATCCATTTATTTTTCCATTCTACATTCATTCAGGATGCGAAGGCTGTGGATAAGCCATCCCATCTCTTCCTCAGCTTCAAACCACTGGCTATAAATTGACACAACTATAAATGGTTTCCAAATGTCATTAAATAAATCAGTTCTGTCCTGTTTGTGGCATGCTATTCTCTTGTGCAATTCCATCTGGATCACCAAGGTTCTGCCCACTGGCTGCAAATTGCCTGAAGATTTTGTGAGCGTGATATAAATGCCTAGCTCTCTTCTCAAATTTCCCTGACCCATGGCTGCAGGGCCTCAGGATGGGCTCTGAAATGTATGAGGCAAGTGCTTCTCTCAAGTTAAGACACCCAGCCTGCCTTGCCTTCACCAGACCCCAGGGTAGCTTGGATTACAAGAGGATATGTATTATTTTACCTTAATTGTTTTGTAAGCCATCTCAAAATTCTTAAGTTGGTTTTATTTGGTTAAGTTTCAAAGGTAGATCAATTCTATATATTTCTGAAAGGTGTGAGGATGTTGCTTCAGTGATGCTTATTTAGCTGTTATACTAAATAGTACTGCCAATACCATTACTGCTATAATCACCACCACTACTGGTACACCTGTTATTACAGCCTCTGCCACTGAAACTGCAACTGTTACCAGCTGCAACTGTTACCACAACTACCGCTGTTGTTGCTGCTGCTGCTACAATTGTTAATATCATTATGACATTCTTCCTGCTGCTACTGCTATTAATTTTACAGTTACACTGCTAACATTTATTGATCACTTAACATGGCTAAGCTTGTGATAAGTGTTTTATACATGACATATCAATTTCTTAACACAACAACCTTAAAAGATGGATACTTTTTTTTTTTTTTTTTTTAAATTGAGACAGAGTCTCACTCAATCACCCAGGCTGGAGTGCAATGGTGCAATCTTGGCTCGCTGCAACCTCCACCTCCCAGATTCAAGCAATTCTCCTGTCTCAGCCTCCTAAGTAGCTGGGATTACAGGCAGCACGCCTCATCATGCCCAGCTAATTTTTGTAGCTCTGCAGATATGGGGTTTCACCACATTGGCCAGGCTGGTTTCAAATCCCTGACCTCTGGTGATCCACCCACTTCAGCCTCCCAAATTGACGAGATTATGGGCATGAGCCACTGGGCGTGGTGGAAAGATGTATACTTTTGTTAACCTTCTTTCATAGATACTAAAACTGAGGCATAGGCATTTGAACTGAAGACAGCCTCTAAAAGTCAAGGCTCTTAATCAGTGTCCTCTATTGCTTCCTTAGTTTAGCAGACATGGCAGTCACATACCTAAAATGCTGAATTACAAAGCACAGAAAGCAATTGCTCTTGTTGGTACAAATAAAAATGGTGAAGACTGACAGAATTTGAGGAATCAGCAGCAGAAATGCTACTGTCACCGGATGCTTATAGAGAATGTTGAAACATTGTCTGTAAATATTATTATTGGATCACATCAGTCTGGAGAATGTTGGCTTAAAGAAAGCTAGAGAGGCAGGGTGTGGTGGCTCACGCCTGTCTTCCCAGCACTTTGGGAGGCCAAGGCAGGCAGATTGCTTGAGCCCAGGAGTCCAAGACCAGTTCTGGCAGCATGGAAAAACCCCCTCTCTACAAAAAATTAGCCAGGTGTGGTCGCACATGCCTTTAGGCCCATCTACCTGGGAGGCTGAGGTGGGAGGATCACCTGAGGCTGGTGGTCACTGGGGTTGCAGTGAGCTGTGATCAAGCCACTGCATGCCAGCCTGGGTGACAAAGTGAGACCCTGTCACAAAAGAAAGAGAAAGAGGAGAGGAGAGAAGGGGAGGAGAGAGGAAGGGAGGGGAGGGGAGGGGAGAGGGAGCTGAGAGCTTACTTAATCAAAAAGACTTAAATATGCCAATGAGAATTACCAATTTCTAAACCAAAAATAATAGCCTTTTTTGAACTGATGACCACAAAAAGCTTTTTTCCTGTGGGACGTATTATGACTAATATTCCTTAGAACACATTTTCTGAATGTTGATCTAAGTCAAATGAAATAAAGAAAACAATATATATATTATATGCTTACATAGAAAAAAAATTAGAAGGAAATACTCTAAAATGATACAACTCCAGCTGGAGGAATTACCAGTGATTTTTATTTTTTGATCAAACCATTTTTGTATTTCCATAGAACAAATAAATGCCACTTGCATTTTAAAGCACAGAAAATAACTGCAAATAATCTTTAAGCTGATTTCAGGATAACTGCTTTAATTTTCCTACTAACTTGGGCTATGAGCCACATACTAAAACAGGTGAAAAATAAATGCTAGTTTGATCAGATTTGCATAACAAAATACTGTATCCTTTAACTCTCTGGCATCTTTTAAAACAACCCTGATATGATTTGGCTGTGTCCCCACCCAAATCTCATCTTGAATTGTAATCTCCACGTGTCTAAGGAGGGGTCTAGTGGAAGGTGATTGAATCATGGGGCAACCTACCCCTTATAGTTCTTGTGATAGTGACTGAGTTCTCCAGAGATCTGGTTTGAAAGTGAGTGACACTTCCCCCCACACCCATCTTGCCACCTTCTCTGCCACTGTAAGATGTGCTTGTGACCCCTTCACCTTCTGCCCTGGGTTTCCTGAGGCCTCTCAGTTATGCTTCCCGTACAGCCTGAGAAACTGTGAGTCAATTAAACTTCTTTTCTTCATAAATTACCTAGTCTCAGGTAGCTCTTTATATTATAGCAATGTGAGAACTAATACAAACGCATTCATATTTTTCTATGACATTAGTAAAAACTGCAGGCAAACATCAAGTCTTTTTGAATACCTCAAAAATAAAGCATTTCCCAATGACTTTGACAAGAGTCCACCTTACCAAAGACAAAGATACAAAAATGTTTTTAAACTAGCAAATCTATGATTTCCTGAATGTTGTCCCCAACACATTTTACCACACAAATTGATTTCTTCAATCAAGCTGGGGAATTAATGGGAATTTACACTTAATTAAAAGCCAGTGTGGTTACACCACAGTGTGAATGTACTTAAAGTCACCCACTGAATTTTACTCTTAAAAATTACTTGGTAATTTTATGTGTGTGTACATATGTGTGTGTATATATACATATACATATATATACACATACATATATATATACACACACACACACACACACACACACACACACCTTTTTTTTTTTTTGAGATGGAGTCTTGCTCTGTCTTCCAGGCTGGAGTGCAGTGACGTGATCTTGGCTCACTGCAACCTCCACCTCCTGGGTTCGAGAGATACTCCTCCTTCAGCCTCCCGAGTGGCTGGGATTACAGATGCACACCACCACACCCAGCTAATTTTTGTATTTTTAGTAGAGACAGGGTTTCTTCATGTTGGCCAGGCTAGTCACGAACTCCTAACCTCAGGTGTTCCACCTGCCTCGGCCTCCCAAAGTGCTGGGATTATGGGCGTGAGCCACTGCACCTGGCCTGTTTTATGTATATTTTAAACCATATTTCCTTAAAAGCAAGAGTAATGAAATATATTTAGGTAAAATATCTTATTTTGAATGATCCTCTCAACTTCAGGAATTTAAAAGTGTATTCATAGTATTGCTCATGGGACAATGCTGAAAACTACCTAAATGCCTAACAATAGGATACGATTTTATTTCTGCAAATAAAATTTTATTTCTAATGTTGCACAAAACCTAGTTTAGCAATTTACATAGAGCTATGGAATGGTGTCTATAATTTATTAAGTGAAAAATGCTTGCTGTTGAGTGGCATATTTTGTTACAAAATTTTAAAAACATAAAAACATAATCCATGTATGTTGTATATAAGCACAGAAAAAAATCTGACAGTATATCAATATGGAACAGTGATTTTTTTTTCTTAAATATTCCCAAGTCATTTGACTATTGTGCTAATGTTGATAGGATTTTATGATCAGAGAAACCTTCGACTATATTTTGAGTGTGTTTGTATAGAGGTAATATCATCATGGAGACCATTTTATGTTATTAAAATGTAGGACATTCTACTGGCATTAGCATGGTAGGAGGGCTAGAAGGCTCCTTTGTTTTCTTCTTTTTAAAGGAAAACTTAATAATAGAGAGAAAAAAATTTTTAAGAAGACAACCATAAGTAGGCGGGTCAAGGAGTTGAATTATGTGGGGAAATAACTCTGTAATTAATAAAAATCAGAATTTTGAATGTTGTTTCACTTTAGAATAAACCAACTTATAGACTTAGATGAACTTTAGTCATTTTTAATATGTTAAGTATAATTTTAATCTAATAATTATAGATAATAGGTAAATATGAAAAAAATTTAAGATATTAGAATTAAACAATATAGTTCATTGAAATAAACCATGCAATGAATGAAAAATGAGTGAGATTTTGAATTGGAACACAGAACTGTGATGTCCAGAATGCAGAGGGGAACCAAAAGGATGAAAGATTGATTGAGGTACAGAGAAAGATTCTAGGGCTCCCACATGTTTAAAGAAAGAATTCCAGAATAAGAGAGCAGAGGCAATGTTGAAGAAGCAATATGTAAAGAGAAATTATTGCTAATTTTCTAGAACTGAAGTCCTTAGAGTGAAAGTATTTGCCAAATACTGAGCAAAATAAAAATGAAAACATTTTAAACCAACTGCAGTTTAAAAAAATTTGCCATACTTATACAACTTGCAGTAAAACTAGAGAATTTCAAAGACACTACCAGAGAGAAAAGATATTATCTACAGAATAACAAAAATCTGAGTGACAACAGGTTTTGAGGGATATAGGGGGATGGCTTATCCCCAATAATAGACGAAAAAAGGCAGTAGAGTAATATAAACACAGGCCTGGGCAAGAGAAGCTCCAAGTTCAGGACAGTGGCCTCCCTGGGCAGAGAAAGAGGATAGTCAAAAGAAGAGGGAATGGGCCGGGCGCGGTGCCTCAAGCCTGTAATCCCAGCACTTTGAGAGGCCGAGGCGGGTGGATCACGAGGTCAAGAGATCGAGACCATCCTGGTCAACATGGTGAAACCCCGTCTCTACTAAAAATACAAAAAATTAGCTGGGCATGGTGGCGCGTGCCTGTAATCCCAGCTACTCAGGAGGCTGAGGCAGGAGAATTGCCTGAACCCAGGAGGCGGAGGTTGCGGTGAGCCGAGATCGCGCCATTGCACTCCAGCCTGGGTAACAAGAGTGAAACTCCGTCTCAAAAAAAAAAAAAAGGGAATCAAGGGTCCAACTATAACTGCAATATTTGATTTATTTAAAATAATTATTTGAGGCTGGGCATGGTGGCTTATGCATGTAATCCCAACACTTTGGGAGGCAAAGGCAAGCGGATCACTTGAGGTCAGGAGTTTGAGACCAGCCTGGACAACATGACAAAACCCAGTCTCTATTAAAAATACAAAAATTAGCCAAGCATGGTGGTAGGTGCCTGTAATCCTAGCTATTCAGGAGGCCGAGGAAGGAGAATCACTTGAACCTGGGAGATGGAGGTTGCAGTGAGCTGAGATCGCACCACTGCACTCCAGCCTGGGAGACAGAGTAAGACTCCATCTCAAAAAACAAACAAACAAACAACCGTTGAGCACTGTTGGAATATAAAATAGTGCAGCTACTATGGAAAACAGCATGGCAATTCTCAAAAAATTAAATTATCACATGGTCTAACAACTCCACTGCTGGGTTTACATCCGAAAGCATTGAAAGCGGGGTCTCACACATGCACACTTACATTCACAGCAACATTATTCACACTAGCCAAGAGGTGGAAGCCAGCCAAATGTCAGTCTACAAATAAAAGAAAAAATGTGCTACATACATGTAATGGAATATTATTCAGACTAAAAAGAAAGTAAATTCTGTCACATGCTACAACATGGATGCAGCTTGAGGACATTAAGTGAAATAAGTCAATCACAAAAAGACAACTACTATATGATTTCACTTATATGAGGGACCCAGAGTAGTCAAATTCCTAGAGACAGGAAGCAGAATGGAGGTTACCAAAGCTCCGGCAAGGAGGGAATCAGGAGTTGTTTAATGGGGACAGAGTTTCAGTTTCGCCAGATGAGAAAATTCTAAATGTACTTAACACTACTAAAATATGCACTTAAAAATGATTAAGATGAGGCCGGGCGCGGTGGCTCAAGCCTGTAATCCCAGCACTTTGGGAGGCCGAGGCGGGTGGATCACGAGGTCAAGAGATCGAGACCATCCTGGTCAACATGGTGAAACCCCGTCTCTACTAAAAAGTACAAAAAATTAGCTGGGCGTGGTGGTGCGTGCCTGTAATCCCAGCTACTCAGGAGGCTGAGGCAGGAGAATTGCCTAAACCCAGGAGGCGGAGGTTGTGGTGAGCCGAGATCGCGCCATTGCACTCCAGCCTGGGTAACATGAGTGAAACTCCGTCTCAAAAAAAAAAAAAAAAAAGGTTAAGATGGCAAATTTCATGTTATGTGGGATTTTTTACTGTAATTTTTAAAATATAAAAAGATGTTAAGTATTAAAAAATATATGAAACAAATAATCAGATTGACAAAGCTGCATGATATGACTACTAGTAGTTATTATATATCTTTCTAGTCATTTTTTTCTGAATTATTTTACAAAAAAGTCATTTAAAAAAAATTGATGGCATTAAGTCCATCAACAGAAGAATGCATAAACAATGTTATACGGATACAAAAGAAGACTACTCAGCAATAAGAACAGATTTTTGCTATAAATATAAAAACAAGTTGAGTCAGAAAAGCTAGACACAGAAGTATACATGCAGTAAGATTCCATTTCTGTGAAAATCAAGGGCAGACAAAGTGAGGCTGGGCACAATGGTTCATGCCTAAAATCCCAGCACTTTTTGAGGTTGAGGCAGGAGAATGGCTTGAGTACAGGAGTTCAAGACCAGCCTAGGCAACATAGAGAGACCTCATCTCTACAAAAAACAGAAAAATTGGCCTGGTACAGTGGTATGTGCCTTGCAGTCCCAGCTATATGGAGGCTGAGGCAGGAGGATTGCTCACACCCAGGAGGCTGGAGCTGCAGTGAGCCATGATCATGCAAAAAAAAGAGCAGGCAAAGTGAAGCCATGACATTAGAAATTAAGAGTAGTTGCTTATGGGGAGTGTGGATTGACTGGGAAATTGGCACCAGGGAACATTCTGGGGTGGTAGCTACATCTTATTGAGGTGTTAGTTACATAAGTGAATACATTTCTCAAAAATCTGTTTTTACACTTAAGATGTGGGCATTTTGTTCAGTGCAAATTTTGCCTCAATGTATAAATTTTAAAACAAAAGGTGAAGCTCCAAAAATGTAGATAGGCTATTTACAAGAGGAAAAAAAACCGCAACACTGGTGATACCAAACACTTGAGGACACAGGGCAAAGGGCACTTCAGTTGATTGAAATGCAAGAAGAAATTTAGATGGCACGATTCTGTTACTCAAGAAGCATTCAAGACATCGGAGAAAAGTCCAGAGCTTCCAGAAACTTTAGAAGAGTAATCTGAAACCATATGCAGTGTTTCAAGAATTTTATCAAATCTCACTAAGGCACAAACAAGCCTCCTCTTTGGTCCCTTTCCAAAGAAATGGCTAAAGAATATGGTCACTGGAAACAAGTTAGATCTTTCTCTCTTTAAAATAACTTGGCTTTAAGTATATATCATACATGTTCATCATAGAAACATAGAAAATATAGATAAGCAGAAATTAATAAATTGAAATCACAAGGTAATAGGTAAACATTCTTAATATGTTGCCTGTTTTTCTTCCATGCGTTTTTTATTTAAATACTGTAAGTTTTTCTTTTTAAGATTGTCTCTAATCTTGTTCGGCAAATCTCACTTTGCAGAAACCCGTGGCTGTCTTTGTTGGGGAAGATCCAACAACCAAATTGCATAACTACTCATATTTTCTCCTTAGACCTATGGTATAATCTTTTTCTTCTCACAAGAAAACATCTGCAAGTATTTTTTTTTTCCCCTTTTTTGAGGCAAGGTCTCACTGACACCCAGGCTGGAGTGCAATGGCACAATCATAGCCCACTGCATCCTTGACCTCCTGGAATGAAGTAACCCTCCTACATCAGCATCCTGAGTAGCTGGAACTACAGGCAAGCACAAACACGCCTGGCTATTTTCATTTTTTATAAATATGAGGTCTTGCTATGTTGCCCAGGCTGGTCTCAAGCTCTTGGGCCCAAGTGATCCTCCTGCCTTGGCTTCCCAAAAGACTAGGATTACAGATGTGATCCACCACATTTAGCTGGTATGATCTTAAAATACTTTTTACATTTTCTCTTTTCCTAAAGATGAGTCAATTGTCATCTAAGAGAAATTAAATTTGACTTAGAATGTTTTCTGTAACTTTAAAGGAGAAGTAATTCTTCGTGAATGTTTTTTCCTGTGACTATAAAATTACTGATACCTATCCTTGTATATGCAACATGACTACAAACTGCTATAGAACTTGATATTAAAAAATGAATACAACTTTTGGAGGCCGAGGCAGGCAGATCACGAGGTCAAGAGATCGAGACCATTCCGGCCAACATGGTGAAACCCCGTCTCTACTAAAAATACAAAAATTAGCTGGGCGTCGTGGTGGGTGCCTGTAGTCCCAGCTACTCAGGAGGCTGAGGCAGGAGAATTGCTTGAACCTGGGAGGCAGAGGTTGCAGTGAGCCGAGATCGCGCCACTGCACTCCAGTCTGGCACCTGAGCGAGACTCTGTCTCAAAAAATAATAAATAATAATAAATAATAAATAAATAAATAAAATGAATACACCAGAGTTTACAAACCCAAATGTGCCTATTCCCTTCTATAGCCTTTAGATGTGCAATTATCCAAATGTTCCTGCCAAGTCATCCAACCATCTACACAATGCCTCTCTGAGAGCTGCCTTCAGACTATGGAGGATCCTGTTAAATATTCTCAATCAGGCTGTTCTTCATTAGAATACGAGCTATATAAGATCAGAAGCTGTGTCTGCCTCATTTACTTTGTTATTCCCAGTGCCTAGAAAAGATGAAAAAGGGCTCAAAACTGATGTGTTGAGTGAATGAATGAATTAATGGTAATGAATTTTCATTTACTAAGGTTGTTATTGAAATAATTTGAAGTGTCTCAAGATGATTATTCTTCCCTCTCCCTTCTCTGTCTCTTCCCTCTTTCTATTGTGATTGGGGGTTCACGAATAAGGTTTAGGGTGATATGTAGTAGGTTTGGGAAGGTAGGCAATGGCAATGTCTAATGTAAAGCCTTGTGGAACATGATAAAGGGGTTTATATTCTATTCTAAATGCAACGGAAAGCTACTGCAAGACAATTTCATGGGAATGAAATGAATTTTTAAGTTAGTTATTAATTTATTTTTTGAGACAGGGTCTTACACTCTGTCACTCAGGCTGTAGTTGTGCTGGTGTAAACATGGCTCATTACAGCCTTGACCTCCCATGCTCAAGTGATCCTCCTGCCTCAGCCTCCTGTGTAGCTGGGAACACAGGTGTGTACCACCATGCCTGGCTGATTCAGGTTTTTAAAAGAATCCCTGTGACTGCAAGAAGAGAATGGATTTTGTGAGGATAGAAGTAGAAGGAGGGAGACATTTAGGAAGTTACTGTGGAAATCCAGACAACAGAAGGTGGCAACATGGACTAGAGAGGTCACAACAGCAAAGGTGAGAAGTGGATTGTTTCTGGACATATTTTGGTGGTAGAACACACAGGGCTCCAGAAATCTAGTTAGCAGGAAGTAATTGGAGGGTGACTTCTACATGCCTTACAGAGATGAAGGTTGCTAGGGAAAGGGTGCTAAGTACAAATATATAAACTGCTTGCTTTTGTAAGTGGTTGAGGTTATTCTGCCCAGTCTGCTGCCACTGGGCTGTGTGGTCCTCCTGTCTAGTCACTACCACTGGACTCTCTCCCCAGTATGTAACCCCCTCAATAAAACCCCATGTCTCTTTTGCTGGCATTGGGCCTCTTCTTCAGTCTCTTGAACCTAATCCCACCCCCAATGGAGTACACAGGGGATCAACACAACACAGGAGAAGAAGGAAGGGCTACTGGATTGACAAAAATACAACATGTCTCCTACATGCATGCTAAGTTTATAATCACCGTATCAACTCTTTGTAGAAAAATATCCCAGCATATCACATTATTGAACACATTAATTCTAGCTTATAAAACATTAAAGCATACAAGCAAAGTAACAATATAAAAAGTAAAATATCAACTCCAGAGCTTCTGCACAGCAAAAGAAACAATCAGTAGACTGAATCAGCAACCAACAGAATGGGAAAAAAATTTTGCAATCTACCCATCTGACAAAGGGCTAATATCCAGAATCTACAAACAACTAAAACAGATTTACAAGAAAAAACAAACAAGCCCATTAAAAAGTGGGCAAAGGATCTGAACAGACAAAAAGAAGACATACATGAGGCCAAAAAACATATGAAAAAAATGCCCATCATCACTGGCCATTAGAGAAATGCAAATCAAAACTACACTGAGATACCATCTCACGCCAGTTAGAATGGCGATCATTAAAAAATCTGGAGACAACAGATGCTGGAGAGGATGTGGAGAAATAGGAACACTTTTACACTGTTGGTGGGAGTGTAAACTAGTTCAACCATTGTGGAAGACAGTGTGGCGATTCCTTAAGGACCTAGAAATACAAATTCCATTTGATCCAGCAATTCCATTACTGGGTATATATCCAAAGGATTATAAATCATTCTATTATAAGGACACATGCACACAAATGTTCACTGTGGCATTGTTTACAATAGCAAAGACTTGGAACCCACCAAAATGCCCATCGATGAGATACTGGACAGGGAAAATGTGGCACATATACACCATGGAATACTATGCAGCCATAAAAAACGACGAGTTCATGCTCTTTGTAGGGACATGGATGAATCTGGAAGCCATCATTCTCAGCAAACTGACACAAGAACAGAAAATCAAACACCGCATGTTCTCATTCATAGGCGGGTGTTGAACAATGAGAACACATGGACACAGGGAGGGGAGCATCACACACTGAGGTCTGTAGTGGGGAACTAGGGGAGGGACAGTGGATGGTGGGGGGTTTGGGAGGGAATAACATGGGGAGAGATGCCAGATATAGGTGATGGGGAAGAAGGCAACAAACCACATTGCCATGTATGTACCTATGCAACAATCCTGCATGTTCTTCACATGTACCCCAAAACCTAAAACGCAATAAAATATATTTTAAAAAATAACTATCATTAGAGTCAACCAGCAACCAATAGAATGGGAAAAAAATTTTGCAACCTACCCATCTGACAAAGGGCTAATATTCAGGATCTACAAAGAACTTAAACAAATTTACAAGAAAATAACAATCCCATCAAAAGGTGGGCAAAGGGTATGAACAAACACTTTCCCAAAGAGGACATTTATGCAGCCAACAAACATATGAAAGAAAAGCTCATCATCACTCGTCATTACAGAAATGCAGATCAAAACCATATTGAGATACCACCTCATACCAGTTAGAATGGTGATCATTCAAAAATCTGGAGACAAGAGATGCTGGAGAGGATGTGGGGAATCAGGAATGCTTTTACACTGTTGGTGCGAGTGTAAATTAGTTTAACCATTGTGAAAGATGATGTGGTGATTCCTCAAGGATCTAGAAATACCATTTGACCCAACAATGCCATTACTGGGTATATACCCTAAGGATTATAAATCATTCTATTATAAAGGCACATGCACATTTATGTTTATTGTGGCACTGTTCACAATAGCAAAGACTTGGAACCAACCCAAATGCCTATCAATAATAGACTGGATAAAGAAAATGTGTCACATATACACCATGGAATACTATGAAGCCATAAAAAAGATAAGTTCATGATCTTTGCAGGGACATGAATGAAGCTGGAAACCATCATTCTCAGCAAACTGACACAAGAACAGAAAACCAAATACTGCATGTTCTCATTCATAAGTGGGAGTTCAACAATGAGAACACATGGACACAGGGAGGGGAACATCACACACCAGGGCCTGATGGGGGGAGGGGGGCTAGGGTAGGAATAGCAGAGGAGTGGGGGGCTAGGGTCAGATAGCATTAGGAGAAATACCTCATGTAGATGATGGGGTAATAGATGCAGCCAACCACCATGGCACGTGTATACCTATGTAACAAACCTGTATGTTCTGTACATGTACCCTAGAACTTAAAGTATAATACAAAAAAATTTTTTTAATTGCAGTAAGATATGTATTACATTAAATTTGCCATTTTAACAATTTTTAAGTATATAATTCTGGGCATTAATTATACTCACAGTGTAATCCAACCATCACCAACATCTTTTTTCAAAACTTTTTCATCACCCCAGAGCAGTAACTCCCTATTCTCCCTCTTCTCTGAGTCCCAAGTAACCTGCAACCTACTTTCTGTCTCCATTAATTTTTTTTTTTTTTTTTTTTCCTTTGGAGACAGGGTTTTGTGCTGTTGTCCAGCTTGGCGTGCAGCGGCACAAGTATAGCTCACTGCAGCCTCGACCTCCTGGACTCAAGTGATCCTCCCACCTCAGCCTCTCAAGTAGCTGAGGCTACAGGAATGTGCCATCATGCCCAGCTAATTTTTAAAATTTTTTTGCAAAGATGAGATCTCTGCATGTTGCCCAGACTTGTCTCGAAATCCTGCACTGAAGCAATCCTTTCTTCTCAGCCTCCCAAACTGCTACTATTAAAGTGTTTGCCACCATGCCTGGGTGAATATGCCTATTTTAGATGTTTCATGTAAGTGAATCCTATAGCATTTGTTCTTCTGTATTTGCCTTATTTCATTCTGCAAAACATTTTCAAGGTTCACCTATGCTGTAGCATTTTTAAGTAGAGAAGTGATTTAGAACCAGCAACATTCCGGAAAGACAGTATTAGAAGGTGCATATGGGTGAGGTGTTGAGTATCTCATTCCAGTCGCTTCGGCACCTTGCTGGCTTGTTTAGTATTGTGGAGAGCCTTTATTACTTTCAGGGGTTGGAAACCTAAACATATTACAAGTGTGTCACCAAATTTTGATCAGTATCTATAACTTACTTATGCTACGACTGAGGGCACACATGGTTTATAGTGAAACCTGTTGGATGTTGATATCTGATATAATGGCATGGCAAAACATGGAATACAATTGCTGGGAGAAAGGAGAGGAGTCATAAACATCAACTTGGAAAACAAGGCAAGAGGGGGTAATTGTGGCTGCTTTTAGAGGTGAGCATCATTGTGCTGCAGCAGTGGCCATGTGGTAATTATTTCTGATTTGTCACAAATGCACTAAAATACTGTTTAGTAGCTGCCAAAAATGCTAGAATTGGAGAGCATGCCACATATACATAAAGTTTAAGAGCAAATATATCGGCTGGGTGCGGTGGCTCATGCCTGTAATCCCAGCACTTTGGGAGGCCAAGGTGGGCAGATTACGAGGTCAAGAGATCAAGACAGCCTGGCCAACATGGTGAAACCCTGTTTCCATTAAACATACAAAAATTAGCTGGGCGTGGTGGCACGTGCCTGTAGTCCCAGCTACTCAGGAGCGAGGCTGAGGCAGGAGAATCACTTGAACCCAGGAAGCACTGGGGGACAGAGCGAGACTCCACCAAAAAAAAAAAAAAAAAAAAGAACAAAGAACAAATATACCTAGACTCATAACATGCTCACATTTAATTTGTAAAAAGTCAGCTCGACATGCTAAAGAGAGCCAGAGAAAGAGAGACAGAAAATAACCAAGTTGTGCAAGTGATCCTGGTTGCCATTTCACTCAATGAGCTTGTGTCCCAGAGTTGGTGTGACCTAGAAATACACATGGATTTTCATGATTTCCACTGTGTGATGTTGCACAAGAGCATGAGTCTAGGGTTTAAAAATACATACTTTTCATACAACATGGTCATGAACGAGAATATGCTACTTCATCTAGGCTCAAATAAAGAAGAATCAATGTATTCCAAAGTCGTTGTATTGGATTTACCAAAAGAGGGCATATCACTTTTTAATGTGGAACATCTCTAATAAATTTTGTGGCCCAATTTTGACCAGACACAATTTTCACCTTAGGGACTGCCTTTAGAACCTAACTTCTCCTCTGATTCTAGATTCATCTTCACCGTAGAAGACAATGGAAAAGCAACAGCATCCTTCAAGTTTTCTTGTATATCATCTGCAGTGCTATTGAAATTTAGGAGTTGCAAATAGGGGAAACCAACTAGAGCTAGCTGAAGCTTAAAGAAAATATATTTGTTGGGGGTATTTTATAAAAATCTGTATTTATATATACAGGTGTAAAGATGCAAAGGAAGCAATGGATAGACTTTCCTTTAAGTGAGCCTCAAGCTGTAATTGCATATGAATCACCTGTTGACCTTGTTAAACAATCACATCATTATTCAATAGATCTGGGATTAAGTATCATATAACAAGCCCCCAGGTGTTAACAAGCCATGGCAGGTCCGTGACACCACTGACCCTGATAGCAATTTGAGTAGTAAGATTCAAATGCTGCTATTTTGTTACCACCTAGTCTCTGAAACTTTCACTTCCCAATTTCAGATTTCCAAGAAGGGACCTGATGCCCTAGCCTGGGTCAGGCATCTGCCACTCCTGGGTCCACCCATGACATCCAGGGATGTCAGGCTATGAAAGAGCAAAATCACCACCACCACTAGCATGTAATGAATGTGAACCACTGG
Organism: Sapajus apella; assembly: GCF_009761245.1. Classification (NCBI taxonomy): domain Eukaryota; kingdom Metazoa; phylum Chordata; class Mammalia; order Primates; family Cebidae; genus Sapajus; species Sapajus apella. The sequence continues at coordinate 20,319,996 of NW_022436963.1, forward strand.
CTTGTCCCTGTGCTATGCATCTCATACATATTATCTTCTTTAATCTGCAAGTCAACCCTTTAAAGTAAGGGGAGAAAACTGCGGTTTAGAGAAGCCCAGTGGTTAATGAGTGTAAGAGCTGGGCTTTGGCAACACAGCCTGATTCTAGAGCTCCTGTGCCCTACCAACTTCAAGATTTGGCCAGGAGAGTAGGGTCCCTTGGGTCTGTGGGAGGCTAAAAGGAAGAGGAATCATTGTCACCTGGGCAGTTGGCCCCTAGATTTACTATATAGTCACTTCATTAGTATTTGTGAACAAATAAAGGTAGGGACAGGTTAGATTACTGAAATTTTATGGTTTCCCCAATAAATAATATCCCTCTTTCCCAAGTTCAGAAAAAGGACACAGACGTCACATAGGAGTCTGAAGTAGACATGGCACGAAGAGCAGACAAAAGCAAGGTCTGTGGGACAGTTTAGAAGCTGGCTCCTTGCTAGCATGCCCTGTGCCTTGCCTACACTCCAGAGCTGGTGAGTCAGGATCTCCACGTTCCCAGGGTCCCCAGGCGAAGCGTTAGGGTTCACCATTACCTGGAATTTCACAAGGAGCTCTAGACGATGGCAGGGCTCTCAGCATTCTTGCTGGTAGAAACCACCAAGCTCAGTTGACTGTAGGGCTGGGGAGCTGACCAAAACGCGCCCTCTCTGCAGCCAGACAGATTGAAAGAGGCGGAAGAGGATTGTCTGATGACGGGAAGAGGCGGGGAGATGCCAGAGTGAGCTCTGCTGTTCTCATGCCTCATGCTGCATATTATTATAGTATCACCTAGGAACCAAAATAATAATAATAATAATAATAATAAATCAACAGTTGCATTCACCCTCAGATATTATTATTATTATTTATTATTTTGAGACAGGGTCTCACTCTGTTGCCCGGGCTGAAGTGCAGTGGCACAATCATGGCTCACTGCAGCCTTGACCTCCTGGTCTCAAGCTATCCTCCCACTTCAGCCTCTGGAGTAGCTGGGACTACAGGCATGCACAACCATGCCAGGCTAATTTTTTTTTTCCCCCAGAGATAGGGTTTCTCCATGTTGCCCAGGCTGGTCTCAAAGCTCTGCCCTCAAGCAATCCCTCCTTGGCCTCCTAAAGTGCTGGGAGTTCAGGTGTGAGCCACCACACCTGGCCTGGATATTCGTATTTAGTTGGCACATTGTAGGGGTGGGCCAATTACAATATGTCTTTTAAAAAAACCTTCTTGGATATAACACACTGGTCTAGCTTCAGTCCCTCTGTGGAGACAGAAGAAGTGGGAACTGAGTGTTCCTTCTTTCTTTTTCTTTGTTTTTTTTTTCTAGTGTTCTTCCTTAGCAATTACTCTCCAATGTGGTGTCAGGGAAAGGCATCAGAGTTCAGAGCAGGGCTTCTCAGGCTCTAATGCACCTAGGCATCAGCTGAGGATCCTTTGCAGGTGTAGACTGTGATTTAGTCCTGGCTGGGGAATGGAACACTGCCTTTCTAAACAGCTCCCGGGAGTGATCACCTCAGGTGATCCTCCCACCTTGGCCTCCCAAAGTGCTGGGATTACTATATAGGCATGAGACACCATGTCCGGCCCATGCCTAAACGTTTTAAACTAGAGAAGGAAAACTGATCTTCATTAGTTAGATGTCTGGATTATGCAGACTGACCACTGTGTTATTATATAGAACACGGTGAAAAGCACTATTATATATGGCTTGTTGATAGCACCACCTCGGTAATTTAGCTAAGCCTTAATTAAGACAGTCTGTTAACCACAAAGGCGGGAGTTGGTGTCAGGTCAAAAATCAGATCCAACTATGACTCTGTGGTTGATGGTTCAGAGAATGCTCGACAACAAAGGGAACTGAGAATGCAGTATGACAATGTCTTTCTATCATTTAATTCAGGGAAAATGTCATCGCCAGCACAGCTTAACATTAACTGGGCATTTTAAATTTTTATTTTTTCACCTGGCAAATCTAATTACAGCACTGGTAAAATTACACCCTGGGATAGAAAAACTGTAGCCTAAGTCACTTGATGAAAGAGATATATGTGTGAGAAAGAAAGGGGAAAGAATGAGCTTTACGATCATTCTGATCTGGTTGATTTCTGACCCACTACTTTGTCATGTGAACTTGGGCAGTGTGTCTGAGCAGTTCCTCCAGGCTTCCTTTCTCCCTCCCGTCTGTAAAACTGGCATCTATTTTATAGATGGGAGAAAGATGTCTTCTCTGGTTATTTAAGATGAACTGTTAATGCAATGCAGTTCTGAGTCATATTGGAGTCTGAAGCAAAAGGAAAAGTAATACTGAGCTTGTATTTATATAAAATTTTGGCTTTTTCAATTTTTTTTAAAATTTATTTTTGAAATAAGGTCTGGCTCTACCACCCAGGCTGGAGTTCAGTGGCACAATCTCGGCTCACTGCAGCTTCAGCCTCCCAGGCTCAAGCGACCCTTCCATCAGCATCCTGAGTTGCTGGGATCACAGGTGCACATCACCATGCCCAGCTAAATTTTGTATTTTTTTTATAGATACAGGGTTTCACCATGTTGCCCAGGCTGGTCTCAAACTCCTAGACTCAAGCAGTCCACTCACCTTGGCCTCCCAAAGTGCTGGGATTATAGGTGTGAGCTACCGTGCCAGACTGACATTTTTTTTTTTTAATCATGGTAAATATTGCATGAAGTTTGATTTTTTTCAAAAGACTGCATTGAAATATTATTTATCTTGTCAATCAGGTTTTTGGGTGCACTCTTAAATTTCCACGTGAGCAGGTACCTCACTCATTTAACCCTAAGCCTGGCTTTGGCACTCAATGTCTGTTAAATATTAATATTTAATGTTTGTTTTAAATTTAATATTTAAACAATGTTAAATGTTATTTACCCTCTTATATGCCACTCCCTTGTAGTACCCCATTAGAAACAATAATGACAACAAACATTTATAAGGGCTCACGTTGTCCCAGATAATGTGCTAAGCCCCGGAAGAACATCATTTTATTGAATCCTTAACATTCTATGAGATTGCTACAATTATTCCCATTTTATAAAAAGTGACATTTAAAAAAAAATAAACTACTTCCTTGAGAAGGCAAAGCTAGTAGATGGAGTTGTTGGGCATTAGAAATTAAGTTTTGTTTGTTTTTTTTCTGCAGGGCGATTGAAACTTGTTTGTCTACCTGGTGTTAAAGTATTACTTCAGACTCAGCAAATCCTGCCTACAATAACCCAGACAAACCTCTAGGTGTCCTCGTTGACCAAGCTCCAGAATTGTAGGCCAGCGAGAACTATTTTTAGAAAAGGTTTTCTCAAATAGTTGTGTGACATGGGAGTGCACACTTATGAAAAATATAGCAGTGTCGAGTGTCCCTGTGAGATGGTGGTAATGACTCTAAAGTAAAATAAATCTGCTAGCGTGTGTGATTTTCTCTATGAATATTCAGCTCCTTGGCTACAGGTGGATTGCTGGATTTTGATACAGTTCTAAAGGACTGAGATTTTGATTGGCTGCAAATAGATTTGATGGATGGATGGATTCTTGACCAATTTTATGTAGATGTGATGGAACCCAAATGTTTGTTTTGAAAGCCTTTAAAAATGAGTCTGTTTCACCAAAATTGTAACAGATTTCTAAATAAATAAATAAAAAGAAGGAAGAAAAGGTTTTCTCAGGTGTGTTCTTCCAGGGGAGTTTCTGTACATTGTGTGTGTGCTTTGGTCTGCTTTAGAACAGATCAAATGGGGCCTGTTCTAAAAGGCTCTCAGTCTGAAGAAAGGCTCTGGCTTTGAGCAGGGCCAGCCTCTCTGTGGTTGGGAAGGATAAGACACCCATTTGCTCAGCCTATAATCTCCAAGGGTTTTTCAAACAACTATTATTGTCCTCCCTGCTCCTGAGCAGGGTCCTGGAAAGCAGGTTTTCCAGGTGTCTTGTATCTATAAGACATGTCCTGTTTTAATATTTTGTTTGGTGTCCTGTATGGATGTTTTTCCAGGATGCCTTAAATGTCCTATATTCAGCTTTTAAAAATAAATTACAAAAATTTGGTGGTTAGAGCTATTTTTCCTATTTAACTGGCCCTCTGTATTTGCATTTGCTACATCTGACCATCCTTCTGGTTGACTTGTTTACATTCGTATGAACATAGGAAAGGTGGTTCCTGTCTTTGAGTCAGAAGCAGGACTGTCCTAGTTCTGACCTTGCAGAAGGGCTGTAGCTGAAGTGTTAGAAAAATGCCTTAATCAGTTTGATTCCTCAGGTTAGACCTGTGTGCAATCTCCCTGCACAGTGGACTCCAGAGTGGAGCAAATTTGCACTTTACAAAGTTTCAGTCTTATGTATTTATGACTTGGAATCCAGGTCTGGGTGCCTTCTAGCTATGTAACTTGGGCAAACTACTTAACTTTCCTGAGCTTCTGCTTGGAATCAATAATTACAAACTTGCTGTGAGGATTAAATAAGAAAAAAGTGGACAGGCACGGTGGCTCACACCTGTAATCCCAGCACTTTGGGAGGCTAAGGCGGGAAGATAACTTGAGGTCAGGTGTTGGAGACCAGCCTGGTCAACATGATTAAATATTGTCTCTACCAAAAATACAAAAATTAGCTGGGTGCAGTGGTGCACGCCTGTAATCCCGGCTACTCAGGAGGCTGAGGTAGGAGAATCACTTGAACCTGGGAGGTAGAAGTTACAGTGAGCCAAGATCGCACCACTGCACTCCAGCCTGGGCAACAGAACGAGTTCCATCTCAAAAAATATATAAATAAATGAAAATAAAAGTAAATAAATAAATAAGAAAAAAGTGTTCCCGGGACCTACAACAGCGCTGGAGACATGAATCAGCCCTCAACAATGATGAGTTAGTTTAGTGTTGTCATTTCAGTGGCTAAACTAAGGCAGTGCAAATCCTCAAAACACTAGCTTAATATTTAACATCACTTTCTGCCTTTTCTCCCTCAGGAAATACTTTATATTATGAAATACCTTCTAGAGACTTGATGTTATGCTGAGCTGATTACATGCATTATCTTGTTCATCCCACATAATGTCTTTGTGAGATATGCACTAGAGAGGAAACTGAGGCCCAGGGAGGTCAGGAAACTTCCCATAGTTTATATAACCAGCCAGTGGCAAGGCCAGGAAACATTCCAAACCCAGCAGTCTGTCTCCAGGTCTGCATGACTTCAAAGTCTACACATTTAACCACTACATTATAAAGATGAGGATGTCTGCATAGATACCCACTATCAGATCCCTGAAAGGTTTCTTCCATGGTAATTGAAGGGTTGCTGGAAATGCCCTTCCCAGTCTTGGGCTGTCAGTATTCTTGATGAGACTTTTCTCATCATGGCTTTCCAATTATTAATCTTTCTTTTTTCTTTTTAGAGACAGGGTTTGACTTCGTCACCGAGGCTGGAGTGCAGTGGTGTGACCATAGCTCATTGTAACCTTGAACCCCTGGGCTCTAGTGATCCTCCCATCTCAGCCTCCAGAGTAGCTTGGACTACAGGGGCGTGCCACCACACCCAACCCCTTTTTATTATTTTGTAGAGACAGGATCTTGCTATAGTGCCCAGGCTGGTCTCAAACTCCTGGCCTCAAGCGATCTTCCTGCCTTGGCCTCCTCCCCAAGTGTTGGAATTACAGGCTTGGGCCACTGTGCCCAGCCATGATCTTCTTATGAAGGCTTTTTCTTCTGAAAATGAAGAGGGCCACATAGAGAATGGTTTCTCTGGTGAAGTTATGTGTGCGCGTTGGGAAGAAGAGGCTACCTGCTATGATGCTCGTTCACTACATCTGTCTTCCAAGTACATTTCTCAAACACCACTGCTCCTTTCCTCCAGCCTGTCTTCACATAGCCCAGTCAGTGTTAATTGGCCCTGCATCGGGAATATTTTCAAGCCATGCCCTGATCAGGAGTGTTGCAACTGCATAGTTTGAAAACCCACCAGCTGTAGGCTGCCCTACGTTGCTTTTTCCCCATCTAGTTATTTTCACCCTGCTGATCTGATTCGCAACCTTCCCTTTGACTCTCCCTTTTTCTACCTCCCCGGGGCTACTTTGGTTGCTTCTTTCCTTCCCTTTTCATTTTCATTGATTTCCATTTCAGAGAGATGGTTGTTTGGCTTTTTTTTTTTTTTTTTTTTTTTTTTTTTGAGATGGGGTTTTGCTCTGTTGCTCAGGCTGGAGTGCAGTGGCATGATCATGGCTTACTGCACCCCTGACCTCTTAGGCTTAAATGATCTCCCACTTCAGCCTCCCAGGTAGCTGAAACTACAGGTGTGCACCATAGTGCCTGGCTAATTTTTCTATTTATGAGTAGAGATGGGGTTTCACCATGTTGGCCAGACTGGTCTCAAACTCCTGACCTCAAATGATCTGCTCATCTCAGCCTCCCAAAGTGCTGGGAGTATAGGCGTGAGCCACCGCGCCTAGCCAGACACAAGATTTTTCAAATCATGTACATTTTCCCCTGGCCCCAACTGCTATGGTTTAAGTTTTTGTCCCCTCTGAAACGAAATGTTGAACCTTAATCACCAATGTGGCAGTATTGAGAGATGGGGCTTTTTAAGAGACAACTGGGAGATGAGAACTCTGCCCTTAAGAATGGATTAATCCGGCTGGGGACGGTGGCCCACGCCTGTAATCCCAGCAATTTGGGAGGCCGAGGCGGACAGATCACGAGGTCAGAAGATCAAGACCATCCTGGCCAACATGAGGAAACCCTGTCTCTATTAAAAATACAAAAATTAGCTGGGTGTGGTGGCACATGCCTGTATTCCCAGCTACTCGGGAGGCTGAGGTGGGAGAATCACTTGAATCTGGGAGGCGGAGGTTGCAGTGAGCCAAGATTATGCCACTGCACTCCAACCTGGTGACAACACAGTGAGACTCCGTCTCAAAAAAAAAAAAAAAAAAAAAAAAAGAATGGATTAATCCATTCATAGATTAATGGATTAACGAGTTAATGTGGAAATGGGACTGATGGCTTTATAATAAGAGGAAGACAGACATGAGCTAACACATTGGACTCCTCGCCAGGTGGTGCCCTGTGCTGCTTCAGGACCCTGCAGAGCCCCCATCAACAAGAAGGCCCTTACCAGATGCAGCCCTTTGACCTTTGATTTCTCAGCCTCTGAAACTGTAAAAAATAATTTTCTTTTCTTTGTAAATTACCCAGTTTCAAGTATTGTTATAGGCAATAGAAAACGAACCAAACCCTCAAAAACCATTTCTTTCACTTTTCCCCTTCCTCCCTCCAAAACTGAGAGTCTCTACTTTAAACACTGAAGGCAGGACCCACAGAAATAGGTGTAATACTTTTTCCTATACAAGCCCCCAGGATTTCTCAATGAGGGCTAACTTTGGGCAGGACAACATTTTGTTGTGTCGGATTATTCCATACACTGCAGTATGGTTTTTATTATTGTTGTGTTTGTTTTCTGAGACAAGGTCTCACTCTGTTACCCAGGCTAGAGTGCAATGGTGTGATCCTGGCTCACTGCAGCTTTGGCCTCCTGGGCTCCAGTGATCCTCCTACTTCAGCCTCCTGAGTAGCTGGGACCACAGGTACATGCCATCATGGCTGGCTTTTTTTTTTTTTTTTTTTTAGGGATGGGATTTCACCACGTTCCCTAGGCTGGTCTCAAAATTCTGGGCTCAGGTGATCCTTCTGCCTCGGCCTCCCAAAAAGTGCTGGGATTACAGGTGTAAGCTACCACATCTAGGTGCAGTATATTTAATGATGCTGGTTCTCTCCAAATCATTAGGAGAAGCCAAAACATATTTCCAGATGCCCCATCGGGTATGGTAGAGTCCCAGTTGTAAAATTACAGATCTTTTAAACCTTAGGTATTTCATGAATGTTATAACCATTCAAGAAGAGAAAATTACATGAAACTCAGAAGTTAGGTGAACTCCCATCCCCCTCCTAGTCCTAGTACACCATTCTTGTCAAGGCTTCTGATATTCAAAAGCAAAACGAAACAACGTGTTTGTGTGTGTTTTAATGTTAAGAACAGCAAGCAGGTAAGTATTGCCAAAACAGGTCTTTCACACACTTCCTATATTCTTTTGCAGAGGTGACAGACTCTCCCCGAATCACCAAAGGCAGAAAAGGATGAAAGTGTTACAAGGACACGCTGATGGTGGGCTCAGATTCTGATGTGAGATTAATCTCAGATGCACTCTTTCCAAAGATAATCAAGAGTGAAGTCCACAGGTCCATACATCTGATAGGGCTGAATTTTGAGAGGGCTTCTCAAGGGCGTTGCAGAAGAGCCTTTTGTAATTCACATTATCACACTGCCCCTGAACAATCCAAAATGGGGAAGGATCAATAGATACTTTCAGTGTCACTGATCAATATTTAGTTCATTATGGTTATCTGTGATTTTAACAAGCATATTCACTAGTGTAAGACATTTTATTGACTAGAAAACAATTTAAGAAACGTACTTGATCCACTAGCAATAAATTATGTACTTGATCCTCTAATAATTCAGTTCAGTGGGCACCACCTGAGACTTAGTTTCCTAAGTAAGGATTATTGTGACCTGTGCTTGGATTTAGGCCTCACTCTGCCCTTCTGCCACTAGAAAATGAAAGAAAATTAGGACTGTTATTGTCAGGAAGTAACAGTGAGCAAGAATAACTGGATTTAGCATGTATCCATTCAACTTTCATTAATCCATTAAAAAAGTTATGTTTGCTACTTTCATTCTTTCTATGGAGAAGCTGCTCCTGGAAAGGATTCATGGAATGAGAAATTTGTAGTTTAGTATTTGGAGTTTGCCAACTCAGGATTTACTTCCTGCTTTTCTCCTACTAGTGGTAAATTATATGACCTTTCTAATTCTCAGATTCTTTCTCTGTAAAATGGAGATTATACAGCACTATACACCCTATTAGGCTGTTGTGGGGATTAAATGGGGAAACACCTATAAAGCACTTTTGCACACCAGCCTGGCACACACTGAACTAGAATTCAACAAATGCCAACTCATTTTTGCAGCAGGACATACTTTCCTTTTTTCTACTCCAAAGTGGCACAAGGATGGTGGTGGAAGGGAAGCAGAATAGTAGAAAAAAGCCAGGGAAGTCCAGACGAGGGGCATATGAAAAGACAGAAACAGGCTGGGTATGGTGGCTCAAACATGTAATCCTAGCACTCTGGGAGGCTGAGGACGGCACATCACTTGAGGTCAGGAGTTCAACATCAGCCTGGACAATATGGTGAAAACCCATGGACACTAGAAATTCAAAAATTAGCCATGTATGGTGGTGCGCACCTGTAATCCTAGCTACTCGGGAGGCTGAGGCAGAATTGCTTGAACCTGGGAGGTGGAGGTTGCAGTGAGCTGAGATGGTGCCACTGCACTCCAGCCTGGGCCACACAGCAAGATTCCATTAGAAAAAAAGAAAAAGAAAAACAGAGAAATAGGATGTAAGAGGCTCATTAAACTTTGAGCTGATAAAGGAGTGAAGTTTTTCATTATCTTCTGGGCTTTGTGCACATGTCAAAGGATTTTTCTCTTTAGAAATGGACTGTATCTCCATGCCCTGTGAGGTAATAGGAGACAACTATTGGCTTGTCTTAACAAGCATGGATGAAGCGCTTCCCCTGACATAACTCCAAGTCAGTGCTTATTAAAGAGTGGTCTGCAACTCGGGGCAAGGTAAGTACAGAAATTGACAGTTGGTATTTAGAAACTTTGATTGCAACTTGAAAGGGTAGTTTTATGTCTGTTGAATCTAATAATAAATAGGGATGTATATTTTCTTATCTGTTTTTTCAATCATCTAGTAATTTACTTTTTCTCCTCTAGTAATTTGTTTTTATTTTACTTTATAAAACTATTGGTACATAATGGATTGGAAATTTTAAAAATTGGTCTTTCACTACTCATAGTTTGAGAAGCACTACTCTAGAAAATAATCCAAACTTGCTTCTTGTACTGAAGAAAGTCAGTCATTCTTCCAGTTCTGGAAGCTCTTTAAGGACTGACATTTGTGGAAACTCTTTAGTCTGAACCTTTGTTCCTAAGAACAGGCCAAACTAATAGTTTGAAACAATTCTGGAATCTTTATTTCTCATAATATTTAAGCTTTTGTAAGTACAAGAAATAATTTTGAAAAATTTTCTTAAATATAGAAAAACATAACATCAAGGAGGGTGAGGCAATTTTAAAAATCCACCTTTTTAAACATACATCTTTATGAGGTAGATCAACATGTATTGATACAGAGGCCCAAGACACATTAGGTGAACAAAAAACAAAAAACAAAAACAAGTTGTAAAATTGTACTTGTAATATGCTGGATTTAAAAATAAATTACTATATGTGTAGAAAAAAAACAAATATGCAATAAATTAACTATTATATCTGAGAGTGTTAGGCTAACGGGCATGATTATGTTTTTGTTATATTTTGTGTTTCCATTTAATATTTTTACCATGAATATATGGTATTTTGTAATAAAAAAAAGGAAACTTACATATTGAATAATGTAATTTTGTCACTTTCTGGTTTTTTAATAAATAATGTTTAACTGGTTTAATACCAATGTAATTGAGAAATGCTTTTCAAAAAAGATGAAGGAATTCATGCAGCAGGCTTGCTGAGTTTCCATTTCTTTCCTCCTGTTTTTTTTTTTTTTTCTGAGACAAAGTCTGGCTCTGTTGCCCAGGCTGGAGTACAGTGGCACCATCCTGGCTTGCTGCAAAGTCTGCCCAGGCTCAAGCTATCCTCCCACCTCAGCCTCCCAAGTAGCTGGGATTACAGACACACATCACCACGACTGGCTAATTTTTGTATTTTCATAGAGATGGGGTTTCACCATGTTGCCCAGGCCGGTCTTGAACTCCTGACCTCAAGTGATCCTCCTGCCTTGGCCTCCCAAAGTGCTGGGGTTATAGGTGTGAGGCACCATCCCTGGCCCTGAGCTTCCATTTCTATACCTTCTTTTGCTCTTTGGGAGCCAAGTTTTATTTGTCCTTTCAAGGCATACTTGCAATTGTAACCATACCATTTCTGGAAGAGAAAGATATTATTTTATGGAAGATAGATATATGGAAATGTTAAGGTCTCCCTATATTTCATTTCCACTCCATTCTCTACATTATGGAGGATTAAAGGATGTCAGAGAACTAATTTCTTGAATTTAGAAGACCTGTTTGCCAGTCTGTGAGATTAGTATAAATTACTTGCTACAAACAAACAACATTCCCAAGATTAAAAAACCTAAAAATTCTCATCAGTCATCCTCAGTGAGACAAACTACCGTATTTCATCAATTCTAAGACAACTTTATTGTAAGAGACAGCATTATTTTTAATGTATTATTAAGAAAAAACTGCCAATTCAAGTAGAATATGCCATCGATCAAAAGATGAACTCTACTATCTCACACTTGCAAAAAAAAAAAAAAAGAAAAAAAAAGATGAACCCTATTTTCAAATGTAAATATTTAAAAATATACATTAGGCCAGGTGCGCTGGCTCATTCCTATAATCCTAGCACTTTGGGAGGCTGAGGCAAAAGGATCACCTGAGGTCAGGAGTTTGAGGCCAGCCTGACCAACATGGAGAAACCCCATCTCTACTAAAAATACAAAATTAGCTGGGCATTATGGCACATGCCTGTAATCCCAACTACTTGGGAGGCTGAGGCAGGAGAATCACTTGAACCCAGGAGGCAGAGGCTGCAGTGACCTGAGATCATGCCATTGCACTCCAGCCTGGGCAACAAGAGCAAATAATCTCAGTCTTAAAAAAAAAAAAAAAAAAAAAA